>NC_036855.1:58767751-58845483 GCF_002910315.2 Salvelinus sp. IW2-2015
AGAGGTCAAAAGAGGAGAGGAGTGGAAAAGAAGGAGGCAGAGAGGGAATGAGTCAAAGTAGAACGTGGGGAGGTTAAGTCACCCAGAACTGTGAGAGTGAGCCATCCTCAGGAAAGGAACTTATCAGGGCGTCAAGCTCATTGATGAACTCTCCAAGGGAACCTGGAGGCGATAAATGATAAGATGTTAAGCTTGAAAGGGCTGGTAACTGTGTACAGCATGGAATTCAAAGGAGGCGATAGACCAGATGGGTCAGGGAGAAAGAGAGAATGTCCACTTGGGAGAGATGAGGATCCCAGTGCCACCGCCCCGCTGACCAGAAGCTCTCGGGGTGTGCGAGAACACGTGGGGCAGGACAGGCGAAGAGCAGTAGGAGTAGCATGTGTTGTCAGTGGTAATCCATGTTTCCGTCAGTCCAAAGAAGTTCGAGGGACTGGAGGGACGCATAGGCTGAGATGAACTCTGCCTTGTTGGCCGCAGATCGGCAGTTCCAGAGGCTGCCKGAGACCTGGAACTCCACGTGGGTCGTGCGCGCTGGAACCACCAGGTTAGAATGGCGGCGGCCACGCGGTGTGAAGCGTTTGTATGGTCTGTGCAGAGAGGAGAGAAGAGGGATAGACAGACACATAGTTGACAGGCTACAGAAGAGGCTACGCTAATGCAAAGGAGATTAGAATGACAAGTGGACTACACGTCTCGAATGTTCAATCCCTCCATCAGTGCTCAGACTGTCCGCAATAGGCTGAGAGAGGCTGGACTGAGGGCTTGTAGGCCTGTTGTAAGGCCGGTCCTCACCAGACATCACCGACAACAACGTAGCCTATGGGCACAAACCCACCGTCGCTGGACCAGACAGGACTGGGAAAAGGTGCTCTTCTCTGACGAGGCGCGGTTTTGTCTCACCAGGGGTGATGGTCGGATTCGCGTTTATCGTTGAAGGAATGAGCGTTACACCAAGGTCTGTACTCTGGAGCGGGATCGATTTGGAGGTGGAGGGTCCATCTTGGTCTGGGGCGTTGTGTCACAGCATCATCGGACTGAGCTTGTTGTCATTGCAGGCAATCTCAACGCTGTACGTTACAGGGAAGACATCCTCCTCTCTCATGTGGTACCCTTCCGGCAGGCTCATCCTGACATGACCCTCCAGCATGTCAATGCCACCAGCCATACTGCTCGTTCTGTGCGTGATTTCCTGCAAGACAGGGATGTCAGTGTTCTGCCATGGCCAGCGAAGAGAACGGATCTCAATCCCCTTGAGCACGTCTGGGACCTGTTGGATCGGAGAGTGAGGGGTAGGGCCATTCCACACAGAAATGTCCGGGAACTTGCAGGTGCCTTGGTGGAAGAGTGGGGTAACATCTCACAGCAAGAACTGGCAAATCTGGTGCAGTCCATGAGGAGGAGATGCACTGCAGTACTTAATGCAGCTGGTGGCCACACCAGATACTGACTGTTACTTTTGATTTTGACCCCCCCTTTGTTCAGGGACACATTATTCCATTTCTATTACATGTCTGTGGAACTTGTTCAGTTTATGTCTCCGTTCATTCAAATATTTACACATGTTAAGTTTGTTGAAAATAAACGCAGTTGACAGCGTTTTTTGTTGAGTTTAGTTTACCCAATCATCATTTCATTGTTTACATAATGAGGATAAAGTTAGTAATCATTTTAGGAGGAAAATGGCACGGGTGGGAGGAGAAGCTTGTCACGCCCTGACCATAGTTTGCTTTGTATGTTTGTATGTTTTTGTTTGGTCAGGGTGTGATGTGGTTGGGCATTCTATGTTGTATGTCTAGGTTGTCTATTTCTGTGTTTGGCCTAGTATGGTTCCCAATCAGAGGCAGGTGTTTGTCGTTGTCTCTGATTGGGAGCCATATTTAGGTAGCCAGTTTTCCTTTGTATTTTGTGGGTGGTTATTTTCTGTGTCTGTGTTTCACCATACGGAACTGTCTCGGTCGTTTGTCAGTTTATTGTTTTTGTTCATTGTTCAAGTATTCTTATTAAAATGGATACTTACCACGCTGCGCATTGGTCCTCCGATCCTTCCTACTACTCCTCGTCAGACGAAGAGGACGAAACCCGTTACAAAGCTTCATTTCCAAAAGTTCCAAGCGGTCAAAACCATCCATTTGGTAACACTACCTTTTAAGCAGTCCTTAATACAGTGTAATTACTCTGTAACAAGTATTGTAGTTAAGTGTAACAACTAGTTACAGTGTAATAACAACATGTACCTGATAGTAATTGCGCTCGGTAATTACAGATGTTTCACAATAAATGCGTGTTACCATGATTGTTACAGGTGGGCATGTTTCCACTAAATTCACCAACTTATTGTTTCGCTTCTTCTCAGCTGCAATGAATTCATGAACAACTGTGACAAAGGTTGGGGTCCCTTGTGAATGTGCTGGGTGTCTGAGAGATTTGCATAGATCCACACTGCACACTGCCCTATCCCATCTGGACAAGAGGAATACCTATGTAAGAATGCTGTTCATTGACTATAGCTCAGCCTTTAACACCATAATACCCTTCAATTCATAATTAAGCTCGGGGCCCTGGGTCTGAACCCCACCCTGTGTAACTGGGTCCTAGACTTCTTGACGGGCCGCCCCCAGGTGGTGAAGGTAGGAAACAACATCTCCACTATCCTGAACCTCAACACTGGGGCCCCACAAGGGTGCGTGCTCAGCCCCCTCCTGTACTCCCTGTTCACCCATGACTGCGTGGCCGCGCACACCTCCAACTCAATCATCAAGTTGCAGACAACATAACAGTAGTAGGCATGATAAACAACAATGATGAGACAGCCTACAGGGAGGAGGTGAGGGCCCTGGCGGAGTGGTGCCAGGAAAATAACCTCAACGTCAACAAAACAAAGGAGCTGATCATGGACTTCAGGAGACATCAGAGGGAGCACGCCCCTATCCACATCGACGAGACCGCAGTGGAGAAGGTGAAAAGCTTCAAGTTCTTCGGCGTACACATCACTGACAATCTGAATTGGTCCACCCACACAGACAGTGTTGTGAAGAAGGCGCAACAGCAGGAGGCTGAAGAAATTTGGCTTGACCCCTAAAACTTTCAGAAACCTTTACAGATGCACAATTGAGAGCATGCTGTCGGGCTGTATCACCGCCTGGTATGGCAACTGCACCGCCCACAACCGCAGGGCTCTCCAGAGGGAGGTGCGGTCTGCCCAACGCATCACCGGGGGCACACTGCCTGCCCTCCAGGACACCTACAGCACCCGATGTCACAGGAAGGCCAAAAAGATCATCAAGGGCATCAATCACCTGAGCCACTGCCTGTTCACCCCGCTATCATCCAGAAGGCGAGGTCAGTACAGGTGCATCAAAGCTGGGACCAAGAGAATGAAAAACAGCTTCTATCTCAAGGCNGCGGTCTGCCCAACGCATCACCGGGGGCACACTGCCTGCCCTCCAGGACACCTACAGCACCCGATGTCACAGGAAGGCCAAAAAGATCATCAAGGGCATCAATCACCTGAGCCACTGCCTGTTCACCCCGCTATCATCCAGAAGGCGAGGTCAGTACAGGTGCATCAAAGCTGGGACCAAGAGAATGAAAAACAGCTTCTATCTCAAGGCCATCAGACTGTTAAATAGCCATCACTAGCCGGCTACCTAATGATAAATGCTATTCAAATTGTCACTATGAGCATTTTATTTTGTACAGTTATCAATGAAAACAATTACATCAAACATACTGTTTGAGTTAAGGGGGTGTGTCACAATATCTATTTAATTTAACCACTTTTGCAGTAAAATGTTTTTACACAACCATCCATTTCATATATGGGAGACCTTAGAGATATGGATAAACATGGTTGTACTTTGTTATACTTCGGGTAGGGGTACATGAACATTAATGGGGACTTGCCACTAGCCTATTCAGTCTCCAAAACACACAATTTGCTCTTTCCTACCAATGACACATTGGTGTCAGTCATTACTATGACAATTTAAGATGGCGCTACTCCGCTACTCATACCTCTAATAAACATTGTTTAAGAAAAAATACAGATGTTTCTATGTTAAATGCACATGTTTAGTATTAGTGGATTGAATACATCTCTTTGCTTAGCTTTACTTCCTAAAGTGTTTCCATTCCCGTTTAAACAACAATGAGCCTTTTAGTGGGTCAAAGGAGTAAGTGAACCAGTATTTCCTCAGAGGGAAACATCCATGTTTTTATTTGTTTTTGTTTGGGGGGTAAAATAGTGTTTCTTACTGCTGATCAATAGATTTTCAGCATTTTCCCAGCTTAGTGATGACCCAGTATCTCTCCATTGTTAGACGTTATTGTACTTGGATAACATGATATAGGTTTGAGGGTTTTCCCCACCTGCAAACATGTTTTTTTGAAACTGACTGTGGACACAATCCTTAGAATATATCACTCAGTGTATCTCCATTTTAAATATAGGGTCATTTGGATCTGGATATAGTGTGGAGTTGAATGGAACACCAGTCAGCATTCAGTAGTCCTACAAGATATGAAAGACTTGATATTCTGGCTCATGTTATCACATTCCTATATGCGGACAATACAGAAGACATTGAACGCTACCACCGCCCCCCCCCCCCCCTGTCTTTTTTTACACACACACAAATTGTATTCCATTACAGTAATTGAGGGGTACACTGAATGCAATCTAAATGCTGGCCATGGGCCAGGAAGAGTTCACTGCTTCTCTGAATGGCAGTGAGAAAGTGTGTGTGCAGGCAGTTTGCAACAGAGTGAGCAAGGGTACATCTCTTCAGTCTGCAGACCGAACTTGCTAATGGAAGTGACAGCTTGCAGGTCACAAAAGAAAGGGAGGGGAATTGTGCTGACCGTGTGTGTGTATTGGGCAAGGAGTGGGGAGAGTTGGGAGCTGGGACAAGACTGCAGTTATGAGAGAAACCTGACCAGAGATAAAAACTGCAGGACGAACAAATCTCTCTTCACTGACACTTGGCTCAAAAGTATTGTGCCTACACCATCCCACCAGCCTCCCCCTCTCTGCAAGGGAGAAGGGATTACTGTCCTGGAGAGATTACAGAATAGAAAGAGGGTATTTTTGAGAAGTCATCGGGATATCCACATCACATCGCCATAATGGCCCGGAGCACCTGCCACTTCACTGAATGAGCAATCTTTTCAGCTGTGGAATGGAACAACTCAGCATGGGTCAGCCAAACTAACTGCTTTGTGGACTTTGAAAAGAAGACCAAGTTTGTAATTTTTTGTTGACGCTTGTCAGAGCATAATGTGAGGATTATTGGATCATTCTTTATCACAACCTCTGCATCACTTTTTGCTCTTTTAATTTTTGGGGGGTCATTTTAGCTGGGAACTTATATGAGAAAATCCTTGAATACCCTCCAGCTCATCCAAGCTAAAAGGGAAAAAGGGGTGACTACAGGAGTGAGAGGCTAGAGGTCTTATACTGTAGGTGTCTGACAGAAATGATCAGAGCTCAACTGGTTGAAGAAGAGGAAGGGGCCTACAGAAGACTTACACAGTGTTACAGAGTTTCCAGAGATGGCTCCCCAGCAGATGTCACCATGCCTTATCACCTGGAGGAAGAGGACCTCAACCAGCCTGTATGGCAGTCTGTACTCTTCTTCTGCTGCAAGGGGATGATCGAGGGTGTTGTGGTCCTCCTCTTCATCTGGCTGCTCATACAGGTCCTGTTCACCAAGAACCTGGAAGGTACTGACTCCCTCTCCCATCTGATGGTTCACTGTTGATAATTTATATTGTTATAATAGTAGATTACTGTAATGCTCATTCATATAGACACTGATCCCATGTACTGATGTATTATCTTAATTGGCACAACAGAAAACGCAAACTTGGTTGAAAAAGGCTTATAAAGTTTGTAATTTCACTTAAAAATGTCAGAATTAATTTACCTTAACTGAAAATGTATCAACCTTGTAAGAATATGTTGAAGGTAAATACACAACGCAGAGGACGAGAAGTCAATAGAGTAATAACGATCAATGGAAATATTGTTTTTTCTGTAATAGGGAACTATCAATGGAAATAGTTGGTTTTCTGTTCAAAATCTGTTTAGAATCTGTTAGGAATGTCAGTCCTGAACTCATAGCTACGTATGCTATGTTTTCATTGGTCTGAGTCAGGGGCAGGATACCTGTTATTTGGCCATTGGCCCAGTTGTACTGCAATGACTTCAGCCACAGGCTAGGGTGGGGGTTATAAATTATATCCTGTTTCCTTTGTAATGTGGAGAGAACCACAAGAGAGAATCACGGAGGACAGGGGAGCATGAACATCTACCATCTACTTCCAAGCATGATTTGACCGCTTTGAATAAACCTATTTTCCTCCCCCTGATTTGCTTTGGGGTCTGTGTTATTGAAGAGTAACATCAACTGCTAACAACCCCGACAAAAATGTCACTGAAAAATTATAATCCACATAATAATTCACATTTCCTGTTGCTGCAGGATTATTTTCCTGCTATGAGAAACTGGTCAAATTAAGATAGCAGATCTGTAAATCAAGGTTCTTGCAGACAAAGAGGCTATCCTCATTTACACACATTTAAGGAATGAGCACGATGAGATTTACAATTTAGATAATATGTACATACATTTTCCAATTGACATTAAATCCTTACCTTACCTATCATTGTGGCTGGCAACGTGACATTCTTGTCCTGCAGCTCCTCCAAATTTAAGATGGCGCTGCAGTGGATAGCAGCCGTCTTACAGGCTCCTGGCCAATTCTGCTATTTTGTGGGGGGGGGGTGTTTACGCTGATCTTAACTTTTTTATACATAATATCTCCGCCATCATTTCCTATAATTGAAAACAACTTCTGGGCATCAGAACAGCAATCACTAACCTCGATTTGGATTAAAATGTCTATCTCAATGAGTCGGCAACTCTGGACCTTCTGCTTACTCCGGACCAGGCCCTAATCCCCAGGTCTCAAAAGAGGAAGTGAAGGCGAAGGAGAGGCAAGCAAGGCCGATACTATCCTATCAACCGGACCTGAAAAACTGTAATATCCTATGTTTCTCAGAGTCATGACTGAACGAGGACATGGATATACATATCGCTGGTTTTTCTAAGCATCGCCAAGACCGGACGGCAGACTCGGGTCAGAAGAAGGGAGGAGGGGTGTGTCGCAATCTCTAATGTTAAGGAAGTCTCAAGTTTTTTGTTCACCTGAGTTAGAATTCCTCATGATAAGCTGCAAGCAATATTATATTTTTTTGTAGCTGTCTATTTACCATCACAAACCGATGCTGGCACTAAGACTGCAGTGAAAGTTTTATTGGGCCATAAGCAAACAAAAAAATGCACATTCAGAGGCAGCGTTTGTCGTGGCTGGTGATTTTAATGCAAGGAAAATGAAATCCGTCATACCACATTTTTTATCAGCATGTCACCAGTGCAACTAGAGGTGACAAAACTCTAGATCACCTTTATTCCACACACAGAAACGCATACAAKCCCCTCCCTCATCCTCCATTTGGCAAATCAGACCATGCGTCTATCCTCCTGCTTCCTGCTTACAGGCAAAAACTCAAACAGCTCAATATGGAAGTTGTCCAATGAAGTGGATGCTAAGCTACAGGACTTTTTCGCTAGCACAGATTGGAATGTTCCGGGATTCGTCCGATAACGTTGAGGAGTTTACCACATCAGTCACC
Source organism: Salvelinus sp. IW2-2015 (assembly GCF_002910315.2). Lineage (NCBI taxonomy): Eukaryota > Metazoa > Chordata > Actinopteri > Salmoniformes > Salmonidae > Salvelinus > Salvelinus sp. IW2-2015. The sequence continues at coordinate 58,775,451 of NC_036855.1, forward strand.
GGCTAAATTAATAAGTGCATCAACGATGTCGTCCCCACAGTGACCGTATGTAGATACTCCAACCAGAAGCCATGGATTACAGGCAACATCCTCACTGACCTAAAGGTTAGAGCTGCCGCTTTCAAGGATCGGAACACTAATCGGGATGCTTATAAGAAATTGCGCTATGACCTCCGGCGAGCCATCAAGCAGGCAAAGTGTCAATACAGGACTAAGATTGAATCCTACTACGCCGGCTCTGACGCTCAGATGTGGCAGGGCTTGCAAACCTTCACAGATTACAAAGGGAATAAATAAATTTCAATAAATACCTTGGTTACCTCATCCCAGTCTCCTTGTCTGAGTCTGCTCTTGGGTTCACCTGTTCCCGTCCTTCGTAACAATTACACTATTGCACTTCAAACAAGAAACACACAAACTAAATTCATTAGTACTGTACAAAGTTAGAGGTGCGCTATTTGATAGAGGTCTCCCAGTGGGGAGACCTGAGGTCAACCTACCCGCGCCCCCTCCCCATCTCATACTTCTGAGTGGGAGACCTAGCTCACAAACTAGAATCAGGGCACCCACTCCGACAAGGTTATTTGACCCACAGTCCCACACGGTGACATGATATCATTAGGCCCCAAATACAAAGAACTTGTTGTTTTGTTCAGTACTAAGAACTTAGAACATTTGTTGTTACTTAGTTTATACCTTGAACTAGGGGTGAGAACAATCTCCACCTAGGAGGAGGTGACTGATGCACAGACACTGTGGAGACAAGTGATTCGTTCCCCATTACTCATGCTATCCCTTCACATGGTTTGCAATAAAGACACATAGTTCACATATGGAAAAAATGCTTCCTTCTGACCTCCTTTGCCATACTCCTTGCTGATATTCTGCATAGCAACAGGGATATGTGATAGACAAGCCTGACTTCTCCCGTCTCTGGACCCCAGGTGACTGAGGCCCATATGAGGGAGGAAGTGCAGCTGCCAACCCCAGAGTCCGAAAGGAGACATTCTAATGACAAGAGTTCAACAGTTAAATCATATAAGCATATTCTGCGGATAAGACATCTTAATTATCTTTGTTACTTTGCTAATTCTGACATCATCAGAACGCGCAACAGGACATTGTACTGTCTACACTCGGTTTGTTGTTTATATAAAACATTTTCATTAATTCAATTTTAATCCGAACTAAAGTTTTGTTGTTAAGGATTCCACGACGCGGTTAGCCTTTACGGCTGGGACTGCAAGTTTGTGTTCCTTTTTTTGCATGGATTCTGCGAGTGCTAGCTGGCTGTACTACAGACACCTGTCGTCGTCGTGGGAAAGACTCATTGTTATCTTTTTGTAAAACAACTGTTTGCAGTAAAGAGCAAATCTGGATACTAAGGAGATTCTGAGGGAAATCGACGAGTCCAACTGCTTTACGCTATGGAGGAACAACATACTCCATCATAGAAAGATCTGACCACCTCACAAAATAACTTTAACCCGACAAAAAAAAGAAAAACAGATTCATCTACAGACATGGACGATTTACTTACCATTGAGGTAGAGGCTAGTGCTCTAGCTGGAATCCATGCAACACTGGAAAAGTTGTGTGACGAGGTAGCAGGGCTGAGGGGGAGTTTGGAGCTCCAAAGAGAAAACAAGACACTCACAGCCAAGGTAAAAATCCACGAATCCAACATGGATTGTCTACTCAGGGAAAACAGGGTGATGAAGGAGTCGCTACTAGACATACAAAGTCGTAGCATGCGTGAAAATATTTATTTTTCTGGGATTCCTGAGGACGAATCCAATAATCCAGAGGGCGCGATCAGAGAATTCATGCAATCCGCCTTGAAACTTCCTATAGAGACTGTAAACAAGAATGCTTTCCACCAAGTACACAGACTTGGAGCTCGGAGCGACAAGACCAAGGGTCCCCGACCGATCACCGCAATATTTGAACAGTACCAACAAAAGGAGCTGATCAAAAGCAGGTGAAGGGAGCTTAAAGGGACCAAATTCGGTCTCAATGTCCAATTTCCAAGGGAGATAAACGAACGTCATAAGAGACTGTATCCGGTACAAAGAAAACAAATGAAGGATGGTTGGCGTGCATTTATCATTGAGGACAAACATTTTATAGATGGACAGCTATTCGGAGACAGCTCCATAACACCGTGGCTGTCCAACATTTTACAGGGACTTCAGGTTATGAAAAAAAAGAAGTTATGGGAACTGTAAAAATATCTGAACATTATGAAGTGGATATGAACACACACGTACTCAATTGCATGCTTGCTTACACATACGGACTTATACATACACACACACCTGATCTCGCTCTTTTCTCTCACTCTCGCAGAACATTTCCCTCACAGTGTCCACATCGATGGAGCTGTAGTGGAGTGGGTCGAAAGCTTCAAGTTCCTCCCTGTCCACATCACTAAGGAATTAACATGGTCCACACACACCCAAACAGTTGTGAAGAGGGCACGACAGCACCTCTTCCCCCTCATGAGGCTGAAAAGATTTGGCATGGGCCCTCAGAACCTCAAAAAGTTATACAGCTGCACCATTGAGAGCATCTTGACTGGCTGCATCACCGCTTGGTATGGCAACTGCAAGGCACCCAACCACAAGGCGCTACAGAGGGTGGTGAGAACGGCCTAGTGCATCACTGGGGCCGAGCCCTCTGCCATCCAGGACCTCTATACCAGGCGGTGTGAGAGGAAGGCCCAAAAAAATGTCAAAGACTCCAGCCACCCAAGCCATAGACTGTTCTCTCTGCTACTGCAGAGCAAGCGGTACCAGTGCACAAAGTTTGGAACCAACAAGACCCTGAACAGCCTCTACCATCAAGCCAAAAGACTGCTAAACAAGCTACCCGGACTACCTGCATTGACCCTTTTTTGAACATACTCTCTTGCACTGACTCTATGCACACCCACTGGACTCTACACACACTCACACATACAGTACTTACACTGACACCCCAACACACACACACACACACATACAGTACTTACACTGACACTCCCAAACACACACACACACACACACGTACTTACACTGACACCCCAACACACACACACACAGTACTTACACTGACACCCCAACACACACAACCAACACACCACAACGTACACTACCACTGACACCACAACACACACACACAACACACACACGTACTTACAACTGACACCCAACACACACGTAACTTACACTGACACCCCAACACACACCACACACACACACGTCACTTAACTTACAACATAACACCCAACACACACGTACTTACACTGACACCCCAACACACACACACACACACACACACACACACACGCACACACACACGTACTTACACTGACACCCAACACACACACACACACACACACACGTACTTACACTGACACCCCACACACACACACACACACACACACACACACACGTCACTTACACTGACACCCAACACACAACACACACACGTACTTACACTGACACCCCAACACACACACACACACACACGTACTTACACTGACACCCAACACACACACACACCACGTACTATACAACTGACACCCAACACACACACACACACACACACACACACACACACACACACACACACACACACACACACACACACACACACACACACACACACACACACACACACACACACACACACACACACACACACACACACACACACAATGCTGCTACCAGTTCAGTCTATTATCTATCCTGTTGTACATCCTATATGTACACAGCTATCTCAGTTGCCTCGTGCCCCTGCACATCAATTCGGTGCCGGTGCTCCCTGTATATAGCCATGTTATTTTTACGCGTTATTGTTGTTTGTTGTTCACTGTGTATTTATTTGTTATGTCACTATTCGTACTGTATATACAGCTCTGGAAAAAATTAAGAGACCACTACAAAATTACCAGTTTCTCTGGTTTTACTATTTATAGGTRTGTGTTTGAGTTAAATGAACATTTTTATTTTATTCTATAAACTACTGACAACATTTCTCCCAAAGAGCATTTATTTGCAGAAATTGACAACTGGTCAAAAAAAAAAATGCAGTGTTGTCAGACCTCGAATAATGCAAAGAAAATAAGTTCATATTCATTTTTGTTTCTACTGACAATTGAGATGTACATACTGTGGCATAAGGGGACGACGAGCGGATAAGAGGCAATCCGTAATTTCAACTAAGACATTAATGAGCGAGCTGGGACGGATGTAGTCAATATAACCATTTGTTCAGCACTTTTGAAATGTACAGCGACAGAATTCAGAACATGGGCCGTTCTTACAGTATTTTCCCTGTACATCAAGTCAGAACTGTAGGGATAAATAAAGGAGGAATATAAGCAGGCAATGAAAGCTCTTACAATATTCGATAATGACATTTCTCTGAATCAGGTTATAGGCTACATGTGCACCACCAAATCAGAACAGTATGCGAAAGCAAGACGTGAAAATAGACCAAGTTATTAGTGTGAGGCACATGGGCTACTAACAGCTTACTACACAACAAACACTTAGTATTAGTTTCTTAGCTACAGTATACATATCTACCTGGCATATTACATAATTTATGCAGCAGCATACAATACATTTTTGGTCTCACCTTGTGCTGTGCTCACTTGAACAGGAAGGTGGTGCGGCGGTCCTTTGTGGGCAAATTYTGTCATCAAACTTCGTCATCAAAGTCTAGCATTCTCTGGATTTATGGTGCTTTCAAGACAACTGGGAACTCTGAAAAAAAATAAAGTTGAATCATGAGGTCAGTGATCTTCAGGTCGGAGCTCTAGGAAGAGGCCCGATTTCCCGACTTGGAATTCCGAGTTGGATGACCGTTCAAAACGTATTTTCCCAGTCGGAGCTCGTTTTTTCCTGAGTTCCCAGTTGTCTTGAACTCACTGGTCTGAGATTTCCCAGTTCCGAGTTTCCAGTTGTCTTGAACCCGATAGAAGTCATGCAGGATTGACAGCATGGCCAATGTTGAATGTTTATCCTTTAAAGCTTGAAAAAGAGACCCTTAAACCCAAACTTGGACCACACACCCACTCCACTGAATAGCAGGTTAGGGATTGCTTTGCAATGCTTGTAGTTACCCACTGATTCCTTCCAAACCACTCATTGATGAATTTGTGATTTCCAACCTGTGTAATGTTTATGTTCAATGGCGATGAGCACCTATACGTTTTATCTATAATTTCTCTTCATAATTTCTCTTTATATGACAAGAATTAAAAAGGATTTGTCAGTAGATTGTTGACTTGATTCATGATGATGACTACTAGCTTGATAGCTAAGATTTTGAAACTATGATGTTGACATGATCAGTCCAATCAAATCTATGGTAGATATAACGTGATTTGACGTCATTTTATCTGTGGCCAATGACCTTGAGCCTTCTTGGATGGGCACTTCTAATGTAACTCTATGGCAGCACCCAAGGGGCTTTTATTTTCGAGCTCTCCCCATAGAATTTGGGGTGACGTAATGTCCCAATCAATGACAGAACACTGGGCCAATCACAGCGCAACTAGAGACCATTACCAACCCCTACGCTCYGTATTTTCCGCTGGCTGCCCCACCACCACAGAAAGCACTGAGCTAGGCTGGAACAACTTCTTCCACCATCATCAGCAAAACTCAAAATKATGGAATTGCTGGTGGAAGAATCGTGTCGAATAACTCCAATAGAGTTCCGGAATCTAGAATCTATGCCAAGGCGCATTGAAGCTGTTCTGGTGGCTCATGGTGGCCCAATGCCATATTAAGAAACGTTATATCAGTGTTTCCTTTATTTTGTCAGTTAACTGTAGATTCAAATAAATTAAGCTATTCAATTAAGCAGAATTCTGTGTTTTTGGCTGGTGTCAAAATGACCCCAAAGGATTTTATTTTTTGAGGGGTGCATATTTTGATTCAGAAACACTAAACAATGATTTAGATGTATTAATAACAAGTTGATTGACAAACTCATGAAAACTTTGAAGAATTTGGGCTATGATCAAAAATATGCATTTGGGATCGAAATGACCCCAGTTTGTAGTATGAGTGTTAACTAGGTTCCTGGATATTTATAACACCTGAAATATTGTTGATATTGCTCTAATGTGCATGATGTACCTTTCACACAACAGTGACTGCTTGCCTGGTAGCTCTGCTGATTACGCAATAAGAACAAACATTTTACTCACACTGTTAAACTGAGCTAAAATGGTTATAATTAGATTTATGCCTGCCTATTCATCTGTACTCACTGAACAGATTATCTAGCTCCCACGCAAACACTTTTCAAAATGTTCACAGAATACTTTAGGCAAGGCAKTGCTGTTCTGTTGATCTATACTGATTKAATGTTTTTACTATACGGCCGTGATCATATTCAAGGGATTAAATCCATAGCACAACACACATGCTTCATAGACAATCGAACTCTAACTCTAAACTATATGATGTGTGCTGCCATCAGCAGGCAAGCTTGTGCAWTCTTTCCACTGAGATCATTAGAGATAAGGAAATATTGACCCATTTATCCTCATAAAGGTTTACAGAGCATGAACGTGGATGTAGTTGGAAGGCATCTTCTTATGAAATTAAAATAACCGTACACTAGTTGCTTGGGCAACTGCAGTCTAGAAGGCTGGACAGTGGTGATGGCATATGAAGATGACATGATGGAGTGTCTTTATGTAAATACAGTTGAAGTCGGAAGTTTACATACACCTTAGCTTATTCCCTGCCTTAGGTCAGTTAGGATCACCACTTTATTTTAAGAATGTGAAATGTCTGAATAAAAGTAGAAAGAATGATTATTTCAGCTTTTATTTCTTTCATCACATTCCCAGTGGGTCAGAAGTTTACATACACTCAATTAGTATTTGGTAGCATTGCCTTTAAATAGTTTAACTTGGGTCAAACGTTTCGGGTAGCCTTCCACAAGCTTCCCACAATAAGTTGGGTGAATTTTGGCCCATTGCTCTTGACAGAGCTGGTGTAACCGAGTCAGGTTTATAGGCCTCCTTGCTCGCACACGCTTTTTCAGTTCTGCCCACAAATTGTCTATAGGATTGAGGTCAGGGCTTTGTGATGGCCACTCCAATACCTTGACTTCGTTGTCCTTAAGCCATTTTGCCACAATTTTGGAAGTATGCTTGGGGTCATTGTCCATTTGGAAGACCCATTTGCGACCAAGCTTTAACTTCCTGACTGATGTCTTGAGATGTTGCTTCAATATATCCACATAATTTTCCCTCCCTCATGATGCCATCTATTTTGTGAAGTGCACCAGTCCCTCCTGCAGCAAAGCACMCTCACAACATGATGCTGCAAGCCTCCCCCTTTTTCCTCCAAACATAACGATGGTCATTATGGCCAAACAGTTCTATTTTTGTTTCATCAGACCAGAGGACATTTGCAAACCGTAGTCTGGCTTTTGTATGGCGGTTTTGGAGCAGTGGCTTCTTCCTTGCTGAGCGGCCTTTCAGGTTATGTTGATATAGGACTCGTTTTACTTTGGATATAGATACTTTTGTACCCGTTTCCTCCAGCATCTTCACAAGGTCCTTTGCTGTTGTTCTGGGATTGATTTGCACTTTTCGCACCAAAGCACATTCATCTCTAGGAGACAGAATGCGTCTCCTTCCTGAGCGGTATGACGGCTGCGTGGTCCCATGGTGTTTATACTTGCGTACTATTGTTTGTACAGATGAATGTGGTACCTTCAGACCTTCAGGAAATTGCTCCCAAGGATGAACCAGACTTGTGGAGGTCTACAATATGTTTTCTGAGGTCTTGGCTGATTTCTTTTGATTTTCCCATGATGTCAAGCAAAGAGGCACTGAGTTTGAAGGTAGGCCTTGAAATAGATCCACAGGTACACCTCCAATTGACTCAAATGATGTCAATTAGCTTATCAGAAGCTTCGAAAGCCATGACATAATTTTCTGGAATTTTCCAAGCTGTTTAAAGGCACAGTCAACTTACTGTATGTAAACTTCTGACCCACTGGAATTGTGATACAGTGAATTATAAGTGAAATAATCTGTCTGTAAACAATTGTAGGAAAATTTGCGTGTGTCATGCACAAAGTAGATGTTCTAAACAACTTGCCAAAACTATAGTTTGTTAACAAGAAATTTGTGGAGTGGTTGAAAAACAAGTTTTAATGACTCCAACCTATGTGTATGTATTCTTCCAACTTCAACTGTACGTGATAACTAATTGGATTGTCTGTGTCTTATATGGAGAAATAAAGAGATCTGAGAGGGACTGACAGCACACGCAAGCATGCACACACAAACAGACAGTTACAATGATTACTCATCCACATCTCAAAGAGGCAGGGAAGCTTCTTCACAAAGAGGAGTAGGATGCATTTTCTGCCCAAAGCGAAGAGCCTGCATACTTAATAGATATTCCTCACTGTCTTTCCCTATACAAGGGGAGATACATTAGAAAAGGGATCATACTGTGTGTGTGCGTGCGTGCGTGCGTGCGTGCGTGCGTGCGTGCGTGCGTGCGTGCGTGCGTGCGTGTGTGTGTGTGTGTGTGTGTGTGTGTGTGCGTCCATGTCAAATCTAAGAGGGAAATGGGGAGTGGGTTGACACAGGACAGAGAAAGGGAGAGGTAGTTGCAGATAATGGGAGGTGCCAATTTCTAAGTAATGGGTACCATGTGGGCAAAATGCCTGTACCATTTAATCAACGATAAGTGAGATCTGAGGAAAGACAGGTTTCTTGGTGCAGCCTTTGGTCTTTCACTGTGAGTCATACACAGAGTGTTTGTATGTGTGTGTATTCTCTTATTCGGTTACACTATTTCATAATTATTGAATTGATGTCTTAAAATGTTAGATGTTGCTTAATTAATAACTTTATCTGACTTCATTTGTATCAAGCTACTTTTTTATTAGGTCATATTGTCAATAAGAAATACGATGATAATTAGCAGCAATGGTTAACTTTTTAGTTCAGCATATTCTCCCACGGACTCCCACGTATAGAATAGGAATAAAAGTTYAGTCACCGACCCCTCTGATTGGCTTAAAGGACCGGTCTGTCACGTCAATGCAGAGACCCGCTGTGCTAAGGAAATTCCCAGGGCGCGTGCAGGATAAAGCAGGAATGGATCTCACTCACAAACCGCGTTCACATTGATACGGTGGAATATAAAAATAAAATCTGAAAAATGACGCAATATGCTCTTGGAGGTAAGAAACGTCATAATAATTATCATAATTTTGGTCAGTTCTGTTGCACTTTGAAATTCAAGTTAAGTTGATACGAGCTATGTCCTATTGTGAATTTGCTTGTCTTCATCTCAAGGTTGAAAAAATGACAAGCTTAATACTTTATGAAAACTAGATCTTAATTTGTTATTTTAAATTAAAATTCTGTTAAGGTGGTGCATAGTTTGCATATTAATGGGTACACATTTTTACGTGGCAATGTAAATAGTATTTGATGAAGACATCGAGGACCAACAGGTTACAAACAGCAGGAAATACCAACAGCATGAAGATAACGTCTAATACAGTAACGATGTGGTACACCTTTTAATTTAAGAATTAACAAAACCATTTTAAATCATGGTTTAACAAAACCATTTAAAATCAGTTCGATTGTGTAAGCTAAAAATGACTAGTGGAAATGATCTAGTGTAGTTTATATACATCTGGTTATAAATGCATACATGTTGCTATATAAAAKAATGTATTAAATAGTATTGATTTTATTTKGGCTTTTTCTGTCTCTTTTTGATATGTAGCGGTTAAGCAGCCCATGTAATGCAAAGAGACACAGGAAATCTGTTAGTCTCTGTTTTAGAATTCATAGAGACCAACAGATTTCCTTGTAGTCATATTTAGCATAGGAATTAGCTGGATCAGTTCTTTATAAAAGTAATTGCCTTCACTTTAAAGATGTATGTCTACTGACTAAACAACATCATCCCTGACCCTGTAATGTCWAATAACACCAGCTTGAAGCATACTGTATTTAATTTGTGGTAACAGAGACTGCATAACAATTGTTATATTTGGCTAGTAGCTATCTTATCACTGACTGGGTTTCAGCAATGACAAAAATGGACCCAGGCAATAAATTACACCAAACAATAATCTTTTTCCTGATAAGGATCATCGCTCACTGTCCACAGTAGAGAGCCTTCACCTTTTCCATCCACCGTCTGGCCATGATAATGTCTCTGAATGTCTCTGAATGGCCAGATGCCCTGGTGAGTCATGATCAGGGTGATCTCTAGTTCACATTCTCCTTGAAAAGGACACTTTTTTCAGAGCTTCTCATTCTCAATCAAACAGATTGGGCCTGAAGGATGAGTCATAGTCGGAGACTGTCTGTCACAAAGTGTTTACGTTACAGGACAAGTTACTTTTCGGTGTCTGAAATGGCACCCTATTCTCTTTATAGTGCATTGATTTTGAGTAGRGCCCTGATCAAAAGTAGTGCACTAAAGAGGTAATAGGGTACCATCCCTCGGTGTCCCAATTACATTGCTTACAAATCTGTAGTCAAGTGAGATGAGAGGAGAGCTGATATCGCCTCCTACACATGTACTAAGCCTCGTTGAAAGCAGGAAATGTGACTCCACCGCATTCAGATCAGTCTGCTGCTCTGGTTTAAATCAAAGCCCATAATTCCCATTTCCAAAAGAGAACAATTAGTTAGAATTAGGACCCAAAGCCATTTCCTGTTTAATCTCATAATGGATGATGGGTGTAGAAACATAATAAGTTAAGGGCTGTATTGGCAAATAAATAAGTTAAATAGAATTATGTTCAATGATTCATAATGAATAGGARCAAATTGATGGGGGCCTCTCTCGCGCTCTCACTCTCTTTCTCACTCTCTGCATTTTTTAGTCACTAATGTAATTGAAACGTAACCCCTCCTGTGTCCAGTCCACCTGCAGATTCTGCTGGCAGTGGGTCTGGGAGTGTTCTGCTTCTGCCTGGTGCTGGGCTGTCTACTGTGTTGGCGGAGAGGGAAGTATCATCCACCAGAGGACAAAGAGGCTGCACTGTCCCCTTCCTCAGCCACGTGTGAACGGGTCACCGTGACCCTGACCCCCTCCTCTGGCACCTTACCCATCAAGCAGCAGTATGAGGAGCTAGACGGGGATGTCCTGGACCTCCCCTCCCCCAATAACAGCTCCTCCCCCTCTGAGAATGACCTCACCACCCTGCCCTTTGAACCTCGCCCCCGGTCATCCTCCTCCGAGCTGAGGTCCTCCCCCAGGTCCTGCTTCCCCATGCGTCGCCTCAGCACCCCGGTTGTGTCCTCCTCCTCCCACTACAAGCCTTCAGGCCATGGCCGCGCCTCCCTGCCCTCCATCCCCAAACTGGGCCTAGTCTCCAAGACCCGTCGGGCGCTGGAACGCCGCTGCTCCGTGAGCGGTGACAATTTTCTGTACAGCGAACAGAGCCGCCTGACCAGCCCTGGCAGTGCCATGCACCCTCCTGGCCCTCAGGGGGAGCTGTCCCAGCCACAATATGGCTCCAGCTCCTGCTCCCTATCCATCCCCACCAAGCCTGCTCCTCTACTACACTTCTCCCTACTCTTCTCCCCGGCACGGGGCACTCTGACCACCAACATCATGGGCCTGTCCGGGGCGGCACGGCGGCGCAGTGGGGTGTTCGTACGAGCCAGCCTGCCCCCGCTCTGCCCCTCACCCCAGCAGGGGGCATCTCGACGGTCCAGCCTCAGCCCAGAGATACAGTGCCAGAGCTTTGTGCTACAGGTGGGCTCCGTGGAAGAGCTCCGCGCCTGCACCCTCCGGCTGGCTGTGTTCAGCAGGGACTTTTCAGGCCTGAGAGAGACAGCGCTGGGGGAGCTGGAGATGCCTTGTGGGGAGATGGACTGGGAGCCCGACACAACTGTCACCTACACCAGGGAGCTCACCCCCACCAGGAGTAGGCTGAAAAAGGTAACACATTATGCCTGTCATTTTACAAGCCTAGGGCACTATCATAGAAATAGAACAACATAGATAGATATATAGTCATTCTATTTCTATGRGCACTATAGCCTCACAATCACTTTCAAAACATTTCCCCACCATCTTAGACCTCTTTTTTCAGTTAACTTTACGCACAGCCAAACTACCCACGCTGGGGCTATGAATAGCCCATATCATGTTTTATCTATGAGGGAATGTGTCAGGCTAATCTAATCAGAATAAGGTCTGGGCCATTGGCCGTTAGCAGTTTTTCCACTGTTGTTGGACATGGTGACATTGTATTTTGTGACTGGAGAGCAAACGTGGAGTGCAGTGAGCAGTGTGCCGTGTCCTCTGTGGCGGCTGTGGCGGCTGTGCCAGAAGGCATTACTGACAGCCTGAGCTGGCGAGGGTGTGGGTGAGAGGGACAGAGCTAGGCCTCAGGTGCTGGGCTGAGCGGGCATGGTGATGTATGAATGGACATTATGTAGACACCATGTCTTATCAGTGGATCTCTCCGTGAGGCTGAGTGGCAGCATGCAGGCGCCTCTGATCTCAGCTACAAGGCACAGAGAGATGTCATGCATACTGCACATGTGAATGTGGGAAACTTCACGTGTATGAAGCTCAATGAGTTATCACCCAATGACAAAATGAATAGAAGTAGATAGGTGGTAGCTGATAGGTGGTATGATGATGTTGTGATCTCTAATGGTACTGTGGTGGTGCAATGAGATCAGATCTAAGTCACCATATTACTGTAATCCGTTATAGCATTATAACACTATTGTTGACATCATTTGGGAGGCCAGGGACTGACGTGACAGGGTTTGGAGCTGTTGCAGAGTACCAAGGGACCAAGGTAATGTACCCTCACAAACTTTAGTTTGTGACGTCCGGAATCAATGGGTTCGTCAGCCCACTTACAGGTTACTCAGCATTTGACTCAGCAATGTCATGCTTTAGTCTGAGGGGACATCGGTGGCCCTTGTCCTGGCTGAGTCACAGAAATACAGACAGAGGCAGTCAATACAATCATTGGAATTGAATGAATATGCTAGTGTGTGGTTGTGGAATTTTTGTTGTTGTTGAAAATACTGTGTTGAGTTGAGTGACACAGAGTGGGGTCTCTTGGGCATAACATAATGACTACTGACTGAGAGACAGAGCAAGCGAAGTGAATCTCCCTTGTTGGGTGATCTCCCATTAGACTCCACTGGTCTCACAAACACAGGCAGGCTCACAGCTGCATGCTCACTAGGTCTGGGCCCAGGCTGCTGTCGACTCTAAAAAATCAACTAATGAGATTCATTATGGATGATAATTTAGTGGCAACAACATGTCGTTCTTTTTATCCTGTGTTTTCTACTTTAGTTACCTCAGGACACAAAGAAGAACATGTGCTTAATAAAACAACAACACACTGTGCTCGTCTCTTGTTATTAAGTCAGCCTCTCCCCTCCCAGAGTATGAGTTCCCAGGAGACGTTGGGTCGTAGGAAGAGTTCGCTCTGTGCTGCTCCACGGGCCCTGGGTCAGCTCTTCATTCTGCTGCAGTACCAGACACTGGCCCACCGCATCAAGGTGATGATCCGCAAGGCTGAGAACCTGGCCAAACTCTCCCGGATGCCAGGAGCAGCAGGTATGATATTATCTTTCATCYCAGCAACATACAGAACTGTYGACATTGACAGTGATACACATGCAGGAATCAATACACAACTCTGGTGTTGCCAGCACTATGCTTTAAGCCACTGAGCCATTATTTAGAACCACCCCAGTCAAGCCCTCGACCTYGACCTCACAATCCCATATCCGGTCTCAGCCTTAGTCACAGTCATATTCCCAGGCCCCTGCTGCCCTGATTGAGCTCCCTATGAGATTACAGATACTGATGGGCCTCATGTTATTTCCTCTCTCTCTCTCTCAAGTTGATTATTGCTCTCTTGTCCCTACAGATCACTATGTAGTCATCAACCTCCGTCAGGATGGGAAGGTGATCAGTACAAAGGAGACCAAAGGGGCGGGAGGACACAACGCTGTGTGGAACGCTCCCTTTCTCTTTGACCTGCCTGTTGGTGACATCACTCAGCTGCCTCTTGCTCTGGAGTTCATCATCATGCAGGTAGGAATGACTCAGTGGTGAAGAATTAGGAGAGTGCAACCATGGATAACATAATAACAGATAATGTAATAACTTGTTTGTCCACAGTTTTTATTACATCCTCAATTATGTTACAAGTCTTCCATCAAATGTATCTTCTGTGCATTTGCGTCTTACAACTATCTGAATGTTATTTTTCTACAAAAGAAATGTCTCAGACCTCACTTCACTGTATATGGTCARAGARCAACCAAYRAAACATCTATCTCTCCAACAGGGGCGGCTCTACACGAAGAGCAGCATGCTGGGCCGTGTGTTGATTGGCTGCGAGGCCCCAGAGGCAGGACAGGGACACTGGAGGGACATGTGCAGTCAGGGACAGGTGGAGACAGCACACTGGCACCCCATCACACCAGAAGTCTTTTAGGACTTTATAGCTGACCTCTACCTGTGTCAGGTTGTCAGGACGTTGCTGGAGAGAGGACAGGGGATAGAGGGCTTGCTAGACTAATGGGACACGCACAAAGGACAGACAGCAAATGGACTATCGGTGGTGGTACCTGTAAACATATTGTGATGTCATTGCATTTAGACCTGTAGTACCTGATACTTACTGTTCCACACTGCCCTAACAGTGAGATACAGGCCACAGGATGGACTGCCACTACCGATGTATGATACCAGTTGCATGGATTTGTGTTATATGTTGGTGCTGTTTGTATCATAGAGAAAAATCGGTCAGTCCCGCACATCTTTAAAGCTGGAATCCTTAATTGAAACTACAGCAAAGCGGCTGCCCCACCTGTGTTTTGTTAAAAAGCTGGGGGATGAGCTTGGAGAAAGATAATCACTCTCAAATTCRTAGGCAGGACTGAACATCGATGATATCAAAATTATAGTTTTAACCATGTTTTGAGGCTGTACAGTGTTGTTTTACATTTACATAGTTTACAAACATTGGAGTAAAACAAGCTTGTATTATGGGTTCTGATGGAGTAGGACAGTTTAAATAAGCTCATGAGGCATTTACAAGTTATWTTTTTCAAGAATCAATGGATGGGTATACTGTATCTGTAACGGCTGTCTAATTCCTCCTCCTCGGATGAGGAGAAGGAGTAGGGATCGGACCAAAACGGAGCGTTGTATGCAGACATAATGAAAATATTTATTTAAGAAAAAGCGAACACGAAAAACACTTGGAAAATTACAACAAACGACGTAGACAGACCTGAACTTGAGAACTTACATAGACACGAAGAACGCACTAACAGGTAAGACTAGCCAAACGAAACGAACAAACGAAACAGTCCCGTGTGGTGCAACAGACACAGACACAGGAACAATCACCCACCAACAAACAGTGAGAACAGCCTACCTTAATATGGTTCTCAGAGGAAACGTCAAACACCTGCCTCTAATTGAGAACCATATCAGGCAACACATTTAACCCAACATAGAAACACATAACATAGAATGCCCACCCCAACTCACGCCCTGACCAACTAAACACATACAAAAACAAGGAAAACAGGTCAGGAACGTGACAGAACCCCCCCTCAAGGTGCGAACTCCGGGCGCACCACCTAAAGTCTAGGGGAGGGTCTGGGTGGCATCTGTCCACGGTGGCGGCTCCGGCTCCGGACGTGGTCCCCACCCCACCATAGTCCAAACCCCGCTTCCGTAGCCTCCTCCAAATGGCCACCCTCCAAATGAACCCCACTGGATTAAGGGGCAGCACCGGACTGAGGGGCAGCACCGGACTGAGGGGCTGCTCATGGCTGGCGGCGGCTCTGGCTGCTCATTGGCTGGCGCTCTGGCTACTCAGCTGGCTGGCGGAAGGCTCTGGCTGCTCATGCTGGCTGCGGAAGGCTCTGGCGCTCATGGCTGGCGGAAGCTCTGGCTGCTCATGGCTGGCGGAGTTCTGGGCTCATGGCTGGCGAAGGCTCTGGCTGCTCATGGCTGGCGAAGGCTCTGGCTGCTCATGGCTGGGAAGCTCTGGCTGCTCATGGCTGCGGAAGCTCTGGCTACTCATGGCTGGCGAAGGCTCTGGCTGCTGCGAAGGCTCTGCTGCTCTTCTGGCGGAAGGCTCTGGCTGCTCCTGTCTGGCGGAAGGCTCTGGCTGCTCCTGTCTGGCGGAAGGCTCTGGCTGCTCCTGTCTGGCGGAAGGCTCTAGGGCTCCGTCTGGCGGAAGGCTCTAGCGGCTCCTGACAGACGGGCGGCTTTGAAGGCTCAGTACAGACGGGCGGCTTGAAGGCTCAGTACAGACTGGCAGTTCAGGCGACGCTTGGCAGACGGACAGCTCAGACGCGTTGGGCAGACGGGCAGTTCAGACGGCGTTGGGCAGACGGGCAGTTCAGACGCCGCTGGGCAGTTTTGCAGACTCTGGCCGGCTGAGGCGCACTGTAGGGCCTGGTGCGTGGTGCCGGAACTGGAGGTACCGGCTAGGACACGCCACCTTCAGGCTAGTGCGGGGAGCAGCAACAGACGCACAGGACTCTGGAGGCGCACGGACATTGGGCGTGTGCGGAACTGGAGGTACTGGCAGGAGACACGCACCATAGGGCTAGGCGTGGAGGAGGAACAGGGCTCTGAGACGCAGGAAGCCTGGTGCTGTGAAGCACTGGTGGTACTGGGCTGGGGCGGGAGGTGGCGCCGATATACCGGACCATGCAGGCGTACGGCTCCCTTGAGCACTGACCTGCCCAACCTTACCTGGTTGTATGCTCCCCCGTAGCCCGACCATTGCGGGGAGGTGGAATAACCCGCACTGGGCTATGTAGGCGAACCGGGGAACACCATGCGTAAGGCTGGTGCCATGTATGCCGTTCCTGAGGAGACGCACTGGTGGCCAGATGCGTTGGGCCGGCTTCATGACATCCGGCTCAATACTCAATCTAGCCCTGCCAGTGCGGGGAGGTGGAATAACCCGCACCGGGCTAAGCACACGTACAGGAGACACCGCGCTTTACCGCATAACACGGTGTCTGCCCGTACTCTCGCTCTCCACGGTAAGCTCGGGGAGTTGGCGCAGGTCTCCTACCTGACTTCGCCACACTCCCTTGTAGCCCCCCCCCAATAAATTTTTGGGCTTGACTCACAGGCTTCCGTGCTAGCCGCGTACCCTCATAACGCCGGTTCCTCTCTCCGGTTGCCTCTGCTCTCCTAATTGCCTCCAGCTGTTCCCATGGGAGGCGATCTTTTCCAGCCAGGATCTCCTCCCATGTGTAGCAACCCTTGCCGTCYAAAACATCCTCCCATGTCCATTCCTCCTTCGTGCGCWGTTGCTTTCTCCCACGCCGCTTGGTCCTTGGTTGGTGGGTGATTCTGTAACGGTTTCTCTCCTCCTCTTCGTCTGAAGAGGAGGAGTAGGGATCAGACCAAAATGCAGCGTGTTGTGAAGACATGATGAATATTTATTAAAGAAAAGACGAACACGAAAAACACTTGGAAAATTACAAAACAACAAAACGACGTAGACAGACCTGAACTTGAGAACTTACATAGACACGAAGAACGCACTAACAGGTAAGACTAGCCAAACGAACGAACAAACGAAACAGTCCCGTGTGGTGCAACAGACACAGACACAGGAACAATCACCCACCAACAAACAGTGAGAACAGCCTACCTTAATATGGTTCTCAGAGGAAACGTCAAACACCTGCCTCTAATTGAGAACCATATCAGGCAACACATTTAACCCAACATAGAAACACATAACATAGAATGCCCACCCCAACTCACTGTCTGACCAACTAAACACATACAAAAACAAGGAAAACAGGTCAGGAACGTGACAGTATCATTAATTCCAAAGTCCAAAGATGGGTRTAGCAACTAAGGATTCCAGCTTTAATGACCTTTGTCTGAATTTGTTCTACTGTCAATGATTCTTAAGTCATGGCCAAAACACTTCTTGAGTCATAGCCAAAATACTTCTAATCTTGGTTTACTGTGACGTTCTGTGTCAGTATTTGTCCTCAGCATTGATCTCTACTTGCTTTGTTTGTGTTGTGCTCTTGTGGTTCTTGTGGTCTGTGCTACTTGCATGATTGGGATCTTTGCCAGACATTAGCGTGATTGAAAAAGTGATAAAGTGATCATCATGTGCTATACTCATGAAGACAGGAGTCTGAAAAGCCATTTGCGTACATCAATCAGCCATCAATTGATTACTGTAACTGTGTAGGCATGCCTTTTAAGGGACTTATAGTGTACACATTATGTCATGGGACTTTCATTTCTTTTAATCAGCATTGATAAATGGAATGCCTGTCTTGTATTGCTAAAATTGCATATTTATGCTTTTTAACAGAGAAAGCTCTCACAGTTGACATGTGTCTCTGAATTAAAGTGACGTGATAAAGATACCATATGTTCTGTCATATTTATAGATAGTATATGTTCCATGCACTAGAATATTACATGCACCTAACATTATTACAAGAAAAAATACCACAGTTGACTAGTGGAGTAAAATGCCTGATATGGAAAGACTTGTAGAACCCAATCTTCAGTCATCGCCATTGTTTCTTATGCAGTGCTGATGGCATGCCTTTTGATGGTTATAAATATCCACATGTAGCAATGTTGCTGCCGTCTCTCTCCTTGCTCCAACCTGGGCTCAAACCAGGGACCCTCTGAACACATCAACAACTGCCTCGCACGAAGCATTGTTAGCTATCGCTCCACAAAAGCCATGACGTTTGCAGAGCAAGGGAAACAAGTACTTCAAGGTCTCAGAGTGAGTGACGTCACCGACTGAAATGCTACTAGGGCGCATCGCTAACTAGCTAGCCATTTCACACTGGTTACACATAGATTGAGTTTAAATTACAAAAATGATATAATCCAACACATACTCTTATGTCATGATTGATGGTTATTCAGAGAGCCATCACAATGTGTAAATACATGTGGGATATTTTTGTATCTCCGAGGATTAGTCAGCTGGAAAGAAATCTTCTCACTTAATTCCCTGCATCATACCAACACAATGATTCGGACAGCTCTGCTGCCCTTTCTACTGCTTGGTGCCGGAACTGGAGGTACCGGGCTAAGGACACGCACCTTCAGGCTAGTGCGGGGAGCAGCAACAGGACGCACAGGACCCTGGTCGCTCCTACCAGGTGGCGTGGCGAGAATCTGTCTCCGCACCACGTGCTCTCACCACTGGTGTCCCCCAGGGCTCTGTTCTAGGCCCTCTCCTATTCTCGCTATACACCAAGTCACTTGGCTCTGTCATATCCTCACCATGTCTCTCCTATCATTGCTATGCAGACGACACACAATTAATCTTCTCCTTTCCCCCTCTGATAACCAGGTGGTGAATCGCATCTCTGCATGTCTGGCAGACATATCAGTGTGGATGACGGATCACCACCTCAAGCTGAACCTCGGCAAGACGGAGCTTCTCTTCCTCCCGGGGAAGGAACTGCCCGTTCCATGTATCTCGCCATCACGGTTGACAACTCCATTGTTGTCCTCCTCCCAGAGTGCTAAGAACCTTGGCGTGATCCTGGACAACACCCTGTCGTTCTCAACTAACATCAAGGCGGTGACCCGTTCTCTGTAGGTTTCATGCTCTACAACATTCGCAGAGTACGACCCTGCCTCACGCAGAAGCGCGCAGGTCCTAATCCAGGCACTTGTCATCTCCGTCTGGATACTGCAATCCGCTGTTGGCTGGCTCCCTGCCGCTCCATTAAAACCCTACAACTCATCCAGAACGCCCGAGCCCGTCTGGTGTTCAACTTTCCCAAGTTTCTCTCACGTCACCCCCTCCTCCGCTCTCTCCACTGGTTCCAGTTGAAGCTCGCATCCTTACAAGACCATGTGTGTTGCCTACGGAGCTGTGAGGGGAACGGCACCTCCGTACCTTCAGGCTCTGATCAGGCCCTACACCCAAACAAGGGCACTGCGTTCATCCACCTCTGGCCTGTTCGCCTCCCTACCTCTGAGGAAGTACAGTTCCCGCTCAGCCCAGTCAAAACTGTTCGCGCTCTGGCACCCCAATGGTGGAACAAACTCCCTCACGACGCCAGGTCACGCGGAGTCAATCACCACCTTCCGGAGACACCTGAAACCCCACCTCTTTAAGGAATACCTAGGATAGGATAAAGTAATCCTTCTAACCCCCCCCCCCCTAAAAGAGTTAGATGCACTATTGTAAAGTGGTTGTTCCACTGGATATCATAAGGTGAATGCACCAATTTGTAAGTCACTCTGGATAAGAGCGTCTGCTAAATGACTTAAATGTAAATGTAAATGTAAATGTACTGCTGTATGTGCCACTGAAATCATGGTTCCGGATATCAATTTATTGAGCAATCACTTATATAGCACTTATATTGAATGTGACAGACAGGACATATCTACTGTTGAATGGTCTATGATGGAGTAGGAGTTGAGAGTTCGAACAAATGTACATTCTATATGGGTTTAATCTAGTAGAACTAAAACATGCCAATGTAAACAGTGAGATAAGGTTTGATCTGTGATTTCTATGAAAGCCCTTCACGTGATACCACAATGGCATCGTTTCATTTTTTTGATTTCTCTAATCTGCCACTTTCCCAGGCGAGGTATCTTAATGGGTGTTTGATCATCTGTTCTCATTCCCTTATCTCTGTGTGAACCCTTGCTGACCCTCCACAGTAGAAACATACTGTTGCCTGCACTACATCTAAACAGGAGTACAGGTTTCAGGATTATGGTAAAATTAGAGAGATTCACAGGATTTGAGAAAGTAGCATGGAATGCACATACCCGCAAAAGGTTTTGGATATCTCTGCTTATTTGTAAAGCCATGATCAACTATTGCTGGAGGCTAACTCCCTGTCACTCTCTAGAGGTTCACCCATTAAAACAGACAGCAAAGGTACAGGACGGAAATCCAGATGGGGCAAAGGTACAGGACGGCAGGCAACCTGTGGTAAATTCAATTGATTGGACATGATTTGGAAAGGCACATAAAAAACAAAATCAAATCAAATTTTATTTGTCACATACACATGCTTGTGTTTCTAGCTCCAACAGTGCAGTAATATCTAACAATTCATAACAATAAACACAATACACACAACCTAAAAGTAAAAGTATAATAATGGAATTAATGAATATATAAATATTAGGATGAGCAATGTTGGAGTGGCATAGACTAAAATACAGTAGAATAGAATACAGTATATACATATGAGATGATGCAAAAATATGTAAACATTATTAAAGTGACTATTGTTCCATTATTAAAGTGGCCAGTGATTTCAAGTCTATGTATATGGGGCAGCAGCCTCTAAGGTTCAGGGTTACGTAACYGGGTGGAAGCCGCGCAGTGATGTCTATTTAACAGTCTGATGGCCTTGAGATAGAAGCTGTTTTTCAGTCTCTCGGTCCCACACACCTGTCTATATAAGGTCCCACAGTTGACAGAGCATGTCAGAGCAAAAACCAAGCCATGAGGTCGAAGGAATTGTCTGTAGAGCTCCGAGACAGGACTGTGTCGAGGCCAGTGGTGACCCGGCATTCAGGGCAGGTGGGGCAGAGCGCTTCTTGAGTAAGGCAGCTCCAAAATGCAGGTGTTTCAGCCTAGCTCAGCGCTTTCTGTGGTGGTGTGGCAGCCAGCGGAAAATACACAGCGTAGGGGTTGGTAATGTTCTCTAGTTGTGCCATGATTGGCTCAGTGTTCTGTCACTCATGGGGACACTACGTCACTGCCAAATTTAAGGGTAGAGCTTGAAAAGCCCCTTTGGTGCTGCCATAGAGTTACATTCGAAGTGCCCATCCAAGAAGGCTCAAGGTCATTGGCCACAGATAAAATGACGTCAAATCACGTTATATCTACAGTAGCTTTGATTGGACTGATCATGTCAACATCATACTTTCAAAATCTTAGCTAGAATGCCAAGAGTGTGCAAAGCTGTCATCAAAACAAAGAGTGGCTACTTAGAAGAATCTAATCTTTGTTTAACACTATTTTTGGTTACTACATGATTCCACATGTGTTATTTCATCGTTGTGATGTCTTCACTATTATTCTACAATGTAGAAAAAAATTAAAATAAAKAAAAACCTTGAATGAGTAGGTGTGTCCAAACTTTTGACTGGGACTGTACCGCCAAAAGGTTTTGGATATCTCTGCGTATTTGTAGAGCCAGTATCAACTATTGCAGGAGGCTAACTTGCTGCCACCCTCTGGAGGTTCACCCATTAAAACAGACAGCAACGAAAGAAATGTCTTCAAATCTAGTTCATAAGATGTGTTATTCATGTGCTCTAAGAGTCAACACACTCTCATATAACATACAATACGTCATGCCCCCTTTCAGTACTTTCACTTTGCGAACATCATCCATATGTAGTCATAGCAACACACCAATTATCATAAGTATGACTACAGAGGCCATAATAGGCTGTGGATCCAGTCCCTGGTAGCTGTCTGTCCATTAGCCCGGACTCATACAGGCAATACAGACTGGCTAGAGTTGCACCAGACTCTACAGGTGTGGACGGGAGGTTTAGCCATCAGTGAAAATCAGAACATAACCAGAACATGAACTTTTTCACTGTCTCTCTCTTGCCCTCTCTCTCTCTCTCTCTCTCTCTCTCTCTCTCTCTCTCTCTCCCCCCCTCTCCCTCTCCCTCTCTCTCCTCTCGCCCTCTCTCTCTCACATTGCGAACATCACGCCTATTGGTCCTGGCTATGAGCGGAAGCAGAGCAAGGGAAGATCAATATCCTTGGCTCTTGGCAAGGCGGGTAAAGACACAGAGGGAGGTGACTCACCTTGAGGGGACAACTGTTTTTAAGAGAGAGGTTGCTCCCCCCTACCCCACCACCCCCAGAAAGAGGCTGGTGGATGGAGAGTAAAGGTCAGTGAGTGGATCTCTCGGGGGAGACAGAGTTAAGCTGAATAGTAGAGTACACGGTCCACATTTTTTGTTTTTGTATATTAGGACCCCCGCTTAATTTATTCTGAAGAATGCTTCGCATGTACCACCAGAAATGTCTGTTTCTCCTATTAATACAGTGCAGCAGCGCCATCTATTGGCCGGATGGACTACTAATGTTAACGCA
Organism: Salvelinus sp. IW2-2015; assembly: GCF_002910315.2. Lineage (NCBI taxonomy): Eukaryota > Metazoa > Chordata > Actinopteri > Salmoniformes > Salmonidae > Salvelinus > Salvelinus sp. IW2-2015. Next base: position 58,798,596 of record NC_036855.1, read on the forward strand.
TGTAGAATATACAATTTAGGTTAATTAAGAAATTGGTTTAAAAAGATTTWAAAAATAATAAAGGGGTGTCTGTTTTTAGTGACTTTGTTTTCAGCTTATTACATATGTCTGTTTGAAGTATATGCAAATCGATTATACAAGTGGTTAGGCATTTTCAACACACAAATGATTATTTAAAAAACTAGAAGAGAAGTAGACAATTTCTCCTCAACCCTCAACCATGAAAGACTGTCATCCATGTTGTTGATGTTAGTTCTGTGTGTGCAGTTAAGGGCAGTAGTGGTGCGTGGGTAAAATACCTGTGGAAGCCAAGCCAGAAAGAAATGCCATATTACATCCTATGTGTTGTGATAATTGCGTTGTTTGATCTATAACCTACTAGTTCATATGCCTTGACACCGTGATATATAAGCCTTAGGCTGAGACAATAAGAAGACACAGTGGCAGAATAAACTGAACCACACCTTTGTTTCATAACAAAACCCAAGAGCATCCTCTGTCTGGTCAAGTCCACAAAGCATATTGCATGTAACAAACAGTTACATGACCTACAGCATGGTCAAGCAAGTTAGTGTTTTCGACATTTTCGGACTGCTAAACAACTATTGATTTACAAGTACAGAGAGTTACAGCAAGTCGCAAAGAAAACAGGCGCTGCCTCCACTTTTCCAGCACCATTTCAACTTCAACATTTCAACATCATCAAATCACCTAGGCTTAGCCTAATACAGTGACAATTAAAAGATACCAAAAATAATTTAGTCCAATCAACGTAAGCTAAATATGATGTGGCTGTCCATGGTTCTGATTTCTGTGTGTGTATGTGTGTGCGTGCAAGTAGAAAAACATGTTGACTCACCCTACTTGTAGAGAAACGCCAATGCCATTCTCCTCTCTTTCACATTGAAGAAACGGTCTATCACTCTGTTATACAGTACACACTTTTATTTTTTGTTGTCCTAGGCTCTCTGGCTAAAAAGCTTGCTCGCTAGCCTAACTTCCTTTCATGGGCAACTTTAGCTAGTTAACATTAGCCTTCTACATCTAGCTACATATTGAATTTCCATCCTCTCAGGACTGGAGCACAATGCATGAATTTATAGTTGGATCAGAATTGTCGTTATAATCATTAGCCAGTACAGAGAATTAAGTAAAACCACAAAYCCAACTCCCTATCTCCATCCATGGCTAATTTAGCAAAGAGACAATTTTAGCAAGCTAGCTAGCTAGCCACTGGAGGACAACAACACAAAGAGATGCAACAATTCAAGTTGTTTCTGTCAATGAAAGGGAAAAGGGAAAGTCGGATACCTAGTCAGTTGTACAACTGAAGGCCTTTAACTGAAATGTGTCTTCTGCATTTAACCCACCCCTCTGAATCAAGGTGGTACGTGGGACTGCCTTCATCGACATCCCCGTCTTTCATTCGATGCCACCGGCGGCAACGTCATACTTCTTTTGACCAGACACCACCAGAAAGATGGCCTACACATACTGTTTCGCTCACTCGGATGCTTTCTCCAGTGAGATATATTCAGCCTCTTCTGAATTGAAGGACAATTATGAAACACAGAGTGACGAAAGTTTTCTTAGTGAATTTATTGGGGAAGCCTGGCTTCCCTTGGTATCCATGAATACACACCACTGGTTAAGGGCAAGGCGTGCTGCTTGGTTTTGAGCCAGCTGCAGCTTTGCTAGGGCTTTGCTGCATCTGACCATATTACAGGACAGTAATCAAGATGGGATAAAATCGAAGCCTGGACAACTAGTATAGTTGATCTTTGTGTCAAAAACGCAGATTATCTTTTTATAATAGACATACCTCTCTCCAACTTCACAACAACTTTGTCAATATGACTTGACCATGATAACTAACCATCCAATGGTACTCCTAGGAGTTCAGCTTCCTTCAACATTTTAGCTTTATGTGGCAAATCATTTGCAAAAATAGTCAAACGCATCTGCCCTGAGTGATACCGCACTGTACATATCTGATGTAAGAGAAGCTATCTGATGTTAGAGAAGAACTCTCTGAGTTCTATTGGATAAGTAACCCTCCAACCATATGATGGCAAGTGATGTAAAGCCATAACCAGTTAGTTTTTTCAATAACAAATTATGATCAATAACATCAAAGGCTTCACTGAAATCTAGCAGTACAGCTCCAACTATCATAGTACTGTCCATTTATTTAGCCAATCATCAGTCATCTGAGTCAGTGCAGTACTAGTGGAGTGCCCTTCCATATATGCATGCTGAAAGTCAGTAGCACTGTATTTGTTCAAATACAATTCTCTCCATCAGTTTACCAAGAAGAGGCAGCCAACTGATTGGGCGGCTGTTAGAGCCAGCAAAGGCAACTTCTCCATWTAATTTTTTTTATACAGTGTGTCACTTTCATAGGGCATGTGATGAGTCATCGCTCATGCCCTTTTTGGTATGCATTCAATTTCTCTGGAGTCGAGCAGTGGAGAGATGTTTAATAGCCTGTTTAATGTCTAAAACACACACGTTTAGTCTCACAGACATACTGTATCGCAGGCACTCTGTCTCAATGATGTGCTTGTACATAGAATGACTCTGCCAGACAGTATAAAGAGTGATTATGACTAATACATGATGACATATACCCTGAGGAGGTCAACGACAGGTTGGGGCGACAGGTAGACAGGTAGCCCCTCCCTGTAGATCGATGGCAGGACTCACTTGGCTGATGACAGCCACAGGATCGATGGAGAACTGATCAGAGTTTATCAGCCAGTAAATGTTATTTCAAGGACAGAGCCATCTACAAAGAGAAAATGAGGTTCCAGCTGCCATCACTTACAGCAGGGGCAGGCAAAGTTTTTGGCTTGAGGGCCACATCAGGATTTCGAAATTGTCTGGAATGTTTTTTAAACGCAAAATGATCATTTATAAAAAACAACCACAAAAAACTGTTTTCAATCATGTTTTAATGCAAGATCCCTCGCGGGCCCATCCCTGATTTACAGTGTAATCCACAACATATGTCACAATAGCTCACAATGGCCATATACTGATCTTTATGTATTGTTCTGGATAGAAATGTCCCCAAAAATTGTAATGACATGTTTTGTGAGGGGGAGAGAAATGGTTCTCTGGTAAGTGGGTGTACAAGATCAGATCATACAGAATATCTCCCTCCCCCCTTTTAAAAATGTAAAAAGGAGATCTGATTTTAGAGACCTCCTTACGCTAAGTATTGTATTGTTTTGTAACAGAAACAGCGGGAAATACAGAGAGGGGATAGACAGCAGTAGGGACAAAGACTGAGTGGCCGAGAAGGGCCTCGAAATCCCGTCGCCATGGGGGTATGTGTGGTCCAGAGTCGGAAGCGTTACCGCTGCACAAGACTCCAGCACCATACAGTAGAATCTAGATAACTTGGATTCTGTTGGAATCCCTAGCCTCAATCACAACCCTAACTCTAACCCTAATCCTAGCTTCATGTCCACATCCCAGTTCAACCCTAACTCCAGGTAGCAGCATCTAACTGTTATTGGCTCAGAGAGAGTATTGCTTGATGTTTGTTTCTTTGATAATTGTTGAAACTGCTGAGAAAACATTGAATTTGATTAACTTTTGTCTGAAAGTGAGCGGTAACTATACATAAATGTGTGATAATAAAAATATAAATGTTGGTGAAAAGCATTTCTTGCTGCAACTCCATGAATACAAATGATCTGTGAGGCTTTGTGACCACTAAGTGTCATGATTGGCACGGATAAGCAAGCAGCAGGCTCAGTACAACATGGAATCTAAATAGGACAATGGTCAGAACATGGTTTGTGTTCACTGAAGGTAGCGAAGGGATTTGGTGCATTAGGCCTGTGCAAGTTCAACAGTGATGACTTATGACCTGTTCTGAATGCTTTAAAATGTCTGTTTCTTGACAGTTAACCTAGTATGTGTCAAAATGACTTAGATAATATAGTACCCAATTTATTAGGGAGTTTACCTCCCGTTTGATTCATGGTTTTGCTTGGTCCTTTGGGCTGCATAATAAATCTAGCTGATGTTGAAACACACATCGTCCCAAATGAATATCCTGATGCATTTTTGTCTCATCATGATTTYTGGCTGGTTCTTAAAAAGGTCCTTTTATTGCATCTTGGAAACCAATACTTAGTAATGAATGAGTGGAGAGGAGCACACTCCATCTGTGGCCCGGCCAGATCTGAGTCTTCCAGGCCAGCGATTGTCTTCTCCCTGGCAGAGGTTTAGTGTGTCTCCACCCGGGCCGCCATGAGCCGGATTCTGMCGGAGTCTGCCGGACCCACTGGGGCATTGCTGGTGACTCCTGCAGGGGAAAATGCATGAAAGTCGAAGATGCATGAAAGTCGAAAATGCATGAACGTTTCAGTGGGATCTTCCAGGGCTCTGTGTGTCCTTTCCACACCCCTCTGAAGGGGGTTACTAGGAGACAGCCAGGCGCTGGGCCTGGACACAGCTGTGCTGTGAGGAGGACCTCCAGATGTGGCCTGGCTGGTCCTTACTGGCTGTTTCCCCATTCATATCTAGGTCTGTCCCTCAGTCAGTCAGTCTGTAGGATCCCTAACCAGTCACTACAATCTGTATTTGGGTTTAAACACTGTCATTGGTAATGAGTTTGATATTTTACTGTCCCAGCAAAACTATATGTTGCATGAGCATGGACCAGGCCATTACTGTGTGAATACTTAGGCTAGGTTGAAGGATGAGATCAGACAGACTCAAATGGATACAGACTGAGGTTTACATTTTGTGACTGTTGATTGCTATTGCACTTAAATCATATAAGTCTATCCAACTGCCGCTCTGTTGCCCATGTCATCTATGTTGGCCATGTCTGAAATACGAGTCCTCTAAAATGCATCTTGCCCATTAATAATTATAGAAAAACAAACCTCTTGCTTTTATGTCCAAATTGGTCAAATAGAAAAATGCTAGGTATTATTTGCAACCATCTCATGACCTATTCCCAGACTCTCTCATGACCCTCTGAAGTCTAAGGGACGCCAATGTTGCTATTCCAGCTTTTGAGGCTTGAATTATTGCTTGAGCTTCAAACAGAAATTATATATTGTAAGTCCCCCAAACTATCCCAGGCATCAGTTRAAAAGCATGTTGACAAAGTCGCTAGTTATCATAAACCAAGGACAGCTACAATGATGCATMATTTAAGCAGCACACATGACATGCAGGGCCCAGGTCTCTTTATCAASAATGGAAATACGGGACAATAACATCACTGTGTTCCTGGCATCTGACAGGGGAGGCGCCCTCATACAAACCTTTCTGCCCCCTTCTCTTCACYGGAGCGTCTCCTCCTTCCCGTCTGGAGTCAGCGGTAACAGAGAAGGACTGTTAAACTAACTGAAACTATTATCTGTTGGCATCAGCCGCAGCCAGCACCCATGTTCCCAATGGAGGCCTTGACATCATGGGGCAAAATGCGGTACTTTTTGCCATATTCTATGGAAACAGACAGTTCATYCCAAGGCCAGAGGGTCAGGATTGACGACAATGACAGGCATCCAATGCACCAATCTGACAACTACTACTACCACACGCCAGTCAAGGCCATCAATAGAGATAGGGTCCTGCACTAGCTTGGGCAACAGACAACACATACAAATACAGGCCTGTGCTCTCACTCAGAAACTGAAACTCCAGTTCTTGGTTGTCACATCAACCTGGAATGTGACACATCAAAAGATAATGCAACAAATTACACCAGCTCCATTTATGGCATGGTTTGCTTGTATGATTGGCCATCATTCAAATAGTATACCTCAAGGCTTTGTCTTTCACAATGATGGAGTTTGAATCAGATTGCTGGGTCTCTGCTGAGTTTAACTTTTTCCGTAAACTTTTCTTTTTTTTCCAAAACACAATGACTGATGGGATCCAGCAGTAAATGGACAAACACCACTACACACAAACACGCAAACATGTTCTTCCTTAAAATAATGTTTTATGACACTGTTTTTGGACCCAATGTTTAATTGCCTTTGAATATAAATAGATTTGCTGCTAACATTTATCCAGTTAAAAGTTATTGGATTTGGCTACTTCAGCTACACCTGTTGCTGACAGGTGTATATAATCAAGCACACCGCCATGCAATCTCCATAGACAAACATTGGCAGTAGAATTGCCGTACGGAAGTGCTCAGTGACTTTCAACGTGGCACCGTCATAGGATGCCACCTTTCCACACACATTTGGCGATGTCGTGTATCTAGCAAAGCTGCAGCTGGCTCAAAACAGAGCAGCACATCATGCCCTTAACTGAACATACAGAACTAACATCAACAACATGCATGCCAGTCTTTCCTAGTTAATGGTTGAGGAGAGATGCTTCTTTTCTAGTTTTTATAAGACATGTTACTGTGATGAAAATTCCAGATGGTCTGCATAATCAAATAACAGGCAGCTCAGACACCCACACATACCCCACAAGACATGCCACCAGGGGTCTCTTCACAGTCCCCTTTTCCAAAACGAATTCACGGCAACGCACAGTATTATACAGAGCCATGATCGCATGGAACTCCCTTCCATCTCCTATTACTCAAGCAAACAGCAAAATGACCTTTAAAAAACAAATGAAACAACATTTTATGGAACGGCGGTGACTGTGAGGGGACACACAGAAACACACGTACACACAGACACCTTAACACAGACATTATTGTTGTTGTTGTATTGTTTGTATATCATTGTATTTTAAATTTGTGTGCCTGTCTATCAGTGTTTTGGTACTTGTCATGTGTTGTGTTTTTGTGGACACCAGGAAGAGTAGCTGCTGCTTCTGCTAAAAGCTAATGAGGATCCAAATAAACAAATAAATATAATATCTAGATCTGTGAAAAATGCAAGCACGTGATTCAGCAGGGATTCAGGCCGTTCTCAGTACTCACTGTCAGGGAATGGTGGACTTAATCTCTGTGACTTAATTGCACAAGCCTCTACATTCCAAATATAAGGCAAAAATATCTCTGACCCGTCTAACCCCATGTGTCTTAAAGAACCTTAATACCCGCATCCAGTTTATCTGACGCCTGTCCAACAGATTCTCATCTCAATAGATTTGAAATGGGAACATTCTTTCGGATGGTCTGGTAATTAATAAATCTCTTGCAGATGCCTGGTTTCTAGTTTAAATGTCTTCCCAGAGTGACCTCACAGCTCTGAGTAGTGCACATGGTGGACCCTGGGCTCCGTAGGGTAGCGGTTTAGGGCCACTAACAATGTGGGCAGATTGACATAAGTACATGGATGGCCTCAGACAAATGGCAGCAAGTGGGCCGAGGAAAAGCCAACACAGCAAACTCTTGTCTTACCCCCCAAAGCCAAGGAGAATCTGTCTGTCATGGCTATAAATTAACGTTAAAATCGTGCTCCAAATAGGGGTCGAGGGGTGAGGTCCAGATAAGATCATTCCATGACTGTCCTAATGATTCACAAACATGATTTCCCTGAACTAAACTGACAAGTCGTGGCTTTGTTATATGGTATATTCTCATCCTTTCTGAAGAGCGGAAATGGATTGCCCAGAGTTGAGATCAATGGTGGGAGGAGTATTTAGTGAGTGTGCCCCCTGAAACTATGGGGTTGTCAGAACTGTGAATCACCCATGTAAAATCCTGGCTCATACTGAAATAGCCAGTTGTGGTTAGAAATGAACTACTTGTAGGTTAACTAGTAATTTCCTTACATTTTGCTGTAGCTTAGTTGTACTTGAACTAAATTAAAATCTTGGTAGTGTTTTCAGTAGTTCATACATTTTTTCCATGTAGCAGTGTAGCTGACTACTGGAATTACACACTTTTTGTTGCAGAAATCAAATAAAATATGGGTAAAGTAGAAGTTTATTTTTCTAAATCTGACCTGCCTAATTCTCACTTGAAACATAGTTTTTGTGTTTATTAGGCTAAATGATATATTATATTGTTAGGCAAAATTATATATTCGACTAACATCTGACCTTGCGATTTCAGATTTAGGGATAATAACTTAGTTTGGATGTAGTGAACTACTTTTTCAAAGTAACTTTAGTTAAGTAAACTACACTGCTCAAAAAAATAAAGGGAACACTTAAACAACACAATGTAACTTCTAGTCAATCACACTTCTGTGAAATCAAACTGTCCACTTAGGAAGCAACACTGATTGACAATAAATTTCACATGCTGTTGTGCAAATGGAATAGACAAAAGGTGGAAATTATAGGCAGATTAGCAAGACACCCCCAATAAAGGAGTGGTTCTGCAGGTGGTGACCACAGACCACTTCTCAGTTCCTATGCTTCCTGGCTGATGTTTTGGTCACTTTTGAATGCTGGCGGTGCTTTCACTCTAGTGGTAGCATGAGACGGAGTCTACAACCCACACAAGTGGCTCAGGTAGTGCAGCTCATCCAGGATGGCACATCAATGCGAGCTGTGGCAAGAAGGTTTGCTGTGTCTGTCAGCGTATGTCCAGAGCATGGAGGCGCTACCAGGAGACAGGCCAGTACATCAGGAGATGTGGAGGAGCCGTAGGAGGGCAACAACCCAGCAGCAGGACCGCTACCTCCGCCTTGTGCAAGGAGGAGCAGGTGGAGCACTGCCAGAGCCCTGCAAAATGACCTCCAGCAGGCCACAAATGTGCTCAAACGGTCAGAAACAGACTCCATGAGGGTGGTATGAGGGCCTGACGTCCACAGGTGGGGGTTGTGCTACAGCCCAACACCGTGCAGGACGTTTTGCATTTGCCAGAGAACACCAAGATTGCAAATTCGCCACTGGCGCCCTGTGCTCTTCACAGATGAAAGCAGGTTCACACTGAGCACATGAGCACATGTGACAACGTGACAGAGTCTGGAGACGCCGTGGAGAACTGTTCGCGCCTGCAACATCCTCCAGCATGACCGGTTTGGCGGTGGGTCAGTCATGGGTGTGGGTGGCATTTCTTTGGGGGGCCGCACAGCCCTCCATTGCTCGCCAGAGGTAGCCTGACTGCCATAGGTACCGAGATGAGATCCTCAGACCCCTTGTGAGACATATGCTGGTGAGGTTGGCCCTGGGTTCCTCCTAATGCAAGACAATGCAGACCTCATGTGGCTGGAGGTGTACAGCAGTTCCTGCAAGAGGAAGGCATTGATGCTATGGACTGGCCCGCCCGTTCCCCAGACCTGAATCCAATGAGCACATCTGGGACATCATGTCTCGCTCACACAGGAAGCGGCGCAGGTCCTAATCCAGGCACTTGTCATCTCCCGTCTGGATTACTGCAACTCGCTGTTGGCTGGGCTCCCTGCCTGTGCCATTAAACCCCTACAACTCATCCAGAACGCCGCAGCCCGTCTGGTGTTCAACCTTCCCAAGTTCTCTCACGTCACCCCGCTCCTCCGCTCTCTCCACTGGCTTCCAGTTGAAGCTCGCCTCCGCTACAACACCAGGTGCTTGCCTACGGAGCTGTAGGGGAACGGCACCTCCGTACCTTCAGGCTCTGATCAGGCCCTACACCCAAACAAGGGCACTGCGTTCATCCACCTCTGGCCTGCTCGCCTCCCTACCTCTGAGGAAGGACAGTTCCCGCTCAGCCCAGTCAAAACTGTTTGCTGCTTCTGGCACCCCAATGGTGGAACAAACTCCCTCACGACGCCAGGTCAGCGGAGTCAATCACCACCTTCCGGAGACACCTGAATCCACACCTCTTTAAGGAATACCTAGATAGGATAAATAATAACCTTCTAACCCCCCCCACCCCCCACCCCCCCCCCCTTAAAAGAGTTAGATGCACTATTGTAAAGTGGTTGTTCCACTGGATATCATAAGGTGAATGCACCAATTTGTAAGTCACTCTGTGATAAGAGCGTCTGCTAAATACTTAAATGTAAATGTAATACAGGGCACGGTGGAGGCCCACACACACTACTGAAGCCTCATTTGACTTGTTTTAAGGACATTACATCAAAGTTGGATCAGCCTGTAGTGTGGTTTTCCACTTTAATTTTGAGTGTGACTCCAAATCCAGACCTCCATGGGTTGATAAATTTGATTTTCATTGATCATTTTTGTGTGATTTTGTTGTCAGCACATTCAACTATGTAAAGAAAAAAGTATTTAATAAGAATRTTTCATTCATTCAGATCTAGGATGTGTTATTTTAGTGTTCCCTTTATTTATTTGAGCAGTGTATATGTTTCTTAAGGGTAGCTTTAGTGTAGATTAACTTATTCCAGGACATAGCCCACATTGCTGATGTGCTCTGTAAACAAACCCAAAAAACAGCCATGGCGACCTGGGGATTTGGGAGGCCAATAAAAAACATTTGTTTCGTATTTATCGCCTACCAGTCAATAGGGAGTTATTTTTAGGTTCATAGTCCTACAATTAGAACTTATATTTAGAATACATTTCTTGTGATGGGATCAAGAACTGTAACTATGACACTAGATATGATCAAAATTAATCAGAATCTTGAATTTCCAGTAGGTTTTGATTTCCATTTTGATTCGAGGGATTATTCTCCTAAACCACCAGGAATAATTACTATGAGCTAATGTGGAAAACATTCAGAATGCACAAAACTATAATGATATCTTACATTATTATATAACTTGACAATAAAACACCGTTTGGCTCAACAGTTGCAGCACAAATATTAATAGTTTTTTTCTTGCACCTTTTGCAGTTATAGTGCATTCGGAAAGTATTCAGATGCGTTGACTTTATCCACATTTAGTTACGTTACAGCCTTATTCTAAAATGTATTTTTCTCCTCAATCTACATCCAATACCCCATAATGACAAAGCAAAAACAGGTTTAGATTTTGTGGCTAATTTATTAAAAATAAAAAACAGAAATAAGTTATTTCTATGAGACTGGAAATTGAGCTCAGGTGCGTCATGTTTCCGTTGATCATCCTTGAAATGTTTCTACAATTTGATTAGAGTCCACCTGTGGTAAATTCAATTGATGGGACATGATTTGGAAAGGCACACACCTGTCTATATAAGGTTCCAGTGTTGACAGCGCATGACAGAGCAAAAACCAAGCCATGAGGTCGAAGGACTTGTCTTAGAGCTCCGAGACAGGATTGTGGCGAGGCACAGATCTGGGGAAGAGTACCAAAAATGTCTGCAGCATTGAAGGTCCCCAGATGACAGTGGCCTCCATCATTCTTAAATGAAGAAGTTTGGTACCATCAACACTCTTCCTTAAGCTGGCCACCCGGCCAAACTGAGCAATCGTGGGAGTAGGGCTTTGGTTAGGTAGGTGACCAGGAACCCGATGGTCACTCTGATAGAGCTTCAGAACCTTCCAGAAGGACAACCATCTCTGCAGCACTCCACTAATCAGGCCTTTATGGTTGAGTGGCCAGACAGAAGCCGCTCCTCAGTAAAAGGCACATGACAGCCCGCTTGGAGTTAGCCAAAAGGCACCTAAAGAACTCTCAGACCATCAGAAACAAGATTCTCTGGTCTGATGAAACCAAGATTGAACTCTTTGGCCTGAATGCCAAGCGTCACGTCTGGAGGAAATCTGGCACCATCCGTACATGTACACTACCATTCAAAAGTTTGGGATGACTTAGAAATGTCCTTGTTTTTGAAAGAAAATAACATATATTGTTCATTAAAATAACATCAAATTGATCAGAAATACAGATTTTTTTAATGGATTTTTTTAATGGAATATCTACATAGGCTTACAGAGGCCCATTATCAGCAACCATCACTCCTGTGATAGCACGTTGTGTTGGCTAATCCAATTTTCATTATAAAGGCTAATTGATCATTAGAAAACCCTTTTGCAATTATGTTAGCACAGCTAAAAACTGTTGTTCTGATTAAAGAAGCAATAAAACTGTCCTTCTNAAAGGCTAATTGATCATTAGAAAACCCTTTTGCAATTATGTTAGCACAGCTAAAAACTGTTGTTCTGATTAAAGAAGCAATAAAACTGTCCTTCTTTAGACTAGTTGAGTATCTGGAGCGTCAGCTTTTGTGGGTTCGATTAAAGGCTCAAAATGGCCAGAAACAAATAACTTTCTTCTGAAACTCGTCAGTCTATTCCATGCGAGAAATTGCCAAGAAACTGAAGATCTTGTACAACGCTGTGTACTACTCCCTTCACAGAACAGCACAAACTGGCTCTAACCAGAATAGAAAGTGTGGGAGTTCCAGGTGCACAACTGAGCAAGAGGACAAGTACTTTAGTGTCTAGTTTGAGAAACAGAGGCCTCACAAGTCCACAACTGGCAGCTTCATTAAATTTCGAGTCTCATAGCCTAGGGTCTGAATACTTATGTAAATTATGTTTTTATTTTTATACATTTGCAAGAATGTCTAATAACCAGTTTTCGCTTTGGTATTGTGTGTAGATCAATGAGGAAAAACATGAATGCAATCCATTTTAGAATAAAGCTGAAAGGTAACAAAAATGTGGAAAGGGGGAATGGGTCTGAATACTTACCAAATGCACTGTATACTGTTGCATCTGGAGAATTGTGTAACATTAACAAGGCGTCATGTCCTGCTCATCCTCATGTAATAGATAGATGATGTACTATCACAGACAATCTATTTGTGAAATAGTCATAGAACAGTCAATGAACTACAATCACAGCGTTGAACCAGTGAGTTTGGATTCATCGTCGTCCTGTTGAGTGAGTCTTAAACCACTAACTCTCCTTAAGGGACTGAGGAGTCCCAATGGCTCCATTCCTGAAAATCCAGCCGGATCCCCACTTCCGCCTCATCCCTCTCGTCATGGGCGGAGGCGTAAATCCACTCCTCCAGGGGGCAGCTAAATATGGAGAGACCTGCCAGAGAAGCGTCTGTCCAGATGTTAGCCAGCACTGCACCTGCTCGCAGTACAAGCCAGCTGGGAGAGTGCTCAGGATAAGGAACACATCCACAATGTCTTCTAGAGAACTTCAGTTTAGGGCTTTCCCGCCTTCTTGCAGTGGGACGGGTCTCTCCAGGACCAGGAGTGCCTTCGAGTCCCGCCAAGCAGGCGCCAGTGGCTCTGTGTTGGGTTTCTTGCCCAGTTCCTTACTCATTGTTGGAAGTGAAACATCCTTGCCAAGCCCAGTTTTGGCTCGGGCCATATGAACTATTCTGCAGCAGTGGTGTCTGCTTACCTTTCATGAGAAAAGAGAGACTATTTTTAACAAGAGGAGAGGCTCATAACAAGCCAAACCTATTTCAAGTGGCTCAGATTAGGTTCAGGTTTGTCCCCTATATCTTGTAACCTATTATCTGCAAATAAATGAGGTATTTTGCAACCTACAATAGGAGATTTATGGCGCCAGAGTATGTTCTCATCACTTTTAGATGTAGGTGACATCTAAAGGGCTATTATTGTAGGATTGAAAAATAGCACTCGTCGGTAGCCACATAATTCATCATTAGTAAATTCTCTTAATCTTAAATATATGCAGCTGTCATATGTACTGTAAAATAATCACACTAATCATCTGGCTAGTTCAAGTACTTTTGATTTATTTCCAAAAAAACAACATTAGTATCAACAAAACATGGTACAAAAGATACAGTAACATATATCTTCTCAAATAGCTTCTGAAATGACTTTGATGCTCTTTTTTGCTTTGTTATCTCAAACTGGAAGATGCAGACAACAGATGAAACAAACCACACTGACTGATTTACTTAAAAGCCCTTAAGACAGTCTTTCTGGATATTCTGAGAAATATAGTCAACTCCCCTTCATCTAACACACAATGGCTCATAGTCAGTCTCATCAAAGACAGGAAACAAGGTTACTATACTTGTACATACAAGACAATACATACCAAAATGCAGAATTGTAAAGTTGGTCATATTACAGTTAAGATTAGAGAAGCATACACATGTTATATATAAAAAATAGGAAATATCACATGAGTATTTACATAAAACATTAAGCCACCACACTTTAACAACATGAGTTACTCTTTTAATAAAAAAAATAATTTACATCACAAGAACAAACAAACTGTTATCCATGAGTCAAAACATTCATAGTGTATGTTTAAAAATAGAGGACATCACTTAAATATAAAATGTCAGGAACATGTTTGGAACTTTAGTGTTTTTTCTCTTCCAGTTTGTCTGGAAAAGGTCCTTATGTACATCATCATAAAGTAATGCCTTTCACCTGGCTGTTCGCTTCAGTAAGAAAATCATTCTATATGGAGTGCATATTATAGAACTAAGTGCAAACAAATGGCCTTGTCATATTGTGCATTTTCAAAACCTTTGAGTTTTCGGTGGTTTATACCTTTCATCAAGCAGTAATACCTTYTCCTCATTGTAAAATATCTGAAATAAATTCTCTTGTATGCTTTATATATATATCTTAGTTTACTGTATATATTGAACCCACAGTTTAAAATGGCCAGTGCTATTGCTTTTATCTATTTACAACTGAAATGGCATAAACTATACTTAGTGGTGCTCAGGCATCCGTTTTTTCTATTTACTTTTCACTATAAGTGTTGATCCCTGTAGCAGTAACAAGGAATAGTACAAAGAGAGCTGATGGCAGAGACCGGGCACATTAATCAACTTGTGACGACTGCCTGAAGTCCTGCAAGGCAGCAGGATGGATGGATGGATGGCATAGCCTCCACTAACAGGCACTTAGATCACTGTGGTCCTCATGGTARAGCCACTCCCATGGTGACTGAGCTGAATATGTACTGTATATATGTGCCCACAGTCTCTGCGCTTAGCCACCTTGCTGCACCTAATGCTAATGCTAATGCTGTGACCTGACCACACCCTGACCACGCCCTGGCTGGGGAGTTCAGAGGTTAAGCGTCGGAGATGCAGCTCTGGATCTTGTCCATCCACTGATGGGCGCTCTGGGCATCCGAGGCGCAGAAGTTGTACACTCGCTTGGTGGTCTTCARCTGSARTGACAACACCCAACCRACRGTTAAACAGTGACAGGAGAGGTGGGATGTGACATACAGAGCCTGATAATGCCTTGGCTGGAGGGTATTCTACCACAGAACACAGAAAAGATCACAGGCAGACAGAGGAATGGAGAAACAGAGAGACTCACGTCGAAGAAGGCCTTCTCACTGATGTGTTTAGGAGCTCCTATGGTGGGGGTGGCGATCAGAGCYGACTCCACCTCCGCCAGGTCAATGTGGCCCCGGCAGTTAGTGTCCTCTCCCGTGTCGTAGTACCTCAGCTGGGACAWCACACACACATATAACACCWCTGGCATAGGAGTGGAGACTACCTGGAACAGACTGGTAACAACATGCAACATGCTGTAATACTTACTTGGTGTTTTGTAATGTCCAAAACAAACCAGCGAGGTTTCCATCCTTTCAGCAGTGCTCCTCGTTTGTACAGAATCCCCTCAAATGATCTGAAAAACACACCATTAAGATGAATTTAAAACATCTGCTTGGTAGAGAGATTCTGTCTATGTGTCAACGCTTTACAGAAAAGTTGGGTGAGGAAACAGGAGTAATTAGAAGTCCTGGTCCCTGTTTGCCATCTCGGTGCTGGGAGTGGAGACCCACCTGTTTTCCTCGTTCTTGGGGGTGAACTGGTTGTAGAGTGTGGCGGCCCGGCGGTTGACCCCGTTAGTGGCAGTGGGGCTGCTGTCCTCCCCCAAGCCACTGTCAGGCAGGTGCAGCATGGAACGTCTCTGGAACGCCTGCAGACTGGACGTGGGGATCAGCCCCGAGGTGGACGCAGACTGCTTGCGGAGCTGCAAAACAGACAAGACAGATGGAATAAGAAAAGCCATGAAACATCAGTCAAAGCATCCTCCCGATGTTCTGTGTCACAGATTGACGAGTCAAACAATGCTGTCTAACTGAACCTTCCAGTAAACAAGAGCGGAGTTCAGGCTAAGTAAGGTTTATGGGAAACAGGAGTCGGGTGAGAGGAGAAAACATGGGAAAGTGTGTTGTGTTTGTCTTACATTTCCCTCCTGTTTGAGGTCCTCCTGGATACTGACTCGGACCCTCTCCAGAGTGGCCTGCCACCTCTCTGGTGCTTGGCTCATCTCCCCCTCCAGCCGCTCTATGTCCTGCAACAACAGGGCTCTCATCAGTATCAGGCACATAGTCAGGCATGGATAACATCCTCCCAACTCAGACTTTTAGAACTCACAGCCAGGAGCTTGGTGATGGCGTCAGGCTGGGCGCGCCCCACACTGCTGTAGCAGGGCCACACGATCCTCCTCTTGCTGGTGGCGATGGTGTCTGTCTCCTCCATGCTCTCCGACCTGACAGCCTGCATCCTCCAGTCATAGGACGGGCCTGTGCACAGGGTCTCCCCCGTGAAGAAGTCCCACATCCTCAAAGCAGGGATGCTGATAGAGGGCTTGAGCACCAGCTAAATAACATATGAAACAAAGAAATAACTTATGATAATCTGATATGTTGACACTGATAATACATGAGACAAACATCTATTTTGGCTTGTTTGAAATCAAGTCTGTAGAGTAGAGTTCTCTCCCCAATGATGTGAATCTGTCCAATCTCTCAGTGAGCACACCACTGTATACAGCCAGTGGGAAAGAATGTGGCCCACCGGACCTAACACTTCCCTGAGCACTTAATCACGTCGGGGCCCGGGGTGCACAAACACACAGGCTGTTTTCCTCCACCTCCTGCTGATTTATACGCCCCTGAAATAATGGGTACAGCCGCCACGATCGCTGGCAAGCGGGAAGAGGATTTACAGTTCCCATGAACACAACTAACCCATTGGGATGGACTTTGAAGTTGAAGACCAGACATTAACCAAGACAGGGTTAAACAGCAACATCAGAAAGTCCCTGTCAGGGAGTTGGAAGAGGCTAAGCGAGACGCTTCCTTTACGACCACAGATATTAAAAGATCCCGAACAACACTGATAAGAAACTGCTAACAGAGTTCAGCTGGGCTCTTCTGGGCCTGTGACTCACGGTCTTCACCAACATCAACAGTCCGCTACAGAACATTCAGCAGGACTGGGAGAGGAACACTGGAAGGTCACCACAATAAGGCATCATCTGGTGCAAGATAGTGGCAGACTGGCCATCCATCGTTGTGGATGTCATCTGGGAGAGATCTGAAGTTTAAGGAGCTGGACTGGCTGCTCTGGAAAGTGTGAAGATCCCTGTATCTCTACGGAGGACGTTCTACTGAGGACGTTCTACTGAGGATGTCCAGAACAGGAGAACTTGGGTGTGCGTACGTGTGAGTCAGTGAGTGAACTAGAGAAAAGGCAATTGGGGATCTGGCTGACAAACAGAATGAAGTACCACAGCTACGTGTCAGAGATGGCAGCAAACTGCTTGGGGAGTTGCAACACACAAGACACACAAACAAAGACGACACAGACAAGCAGTCACCTCAGCCTCTGTGGGACTGTACAGGTAGTTGAAGAACAGTGGACTCCTCCGGTGCATTCTGCTGATACACTCCCAGATACAGACCCCCCTCCTGGCCTGCTTGTCTCCCGGCTTGTCCTCGAACAATGTGCCTTTTGAAGAGTGAGACAAAGATGAGGTTGTTCAACAGGCTGAGACACACTACCACTATTCGCTGACAAATCCCTGATCTAAGAGATAGGATCTAGGTAATTTAGAAGTGCTTCACTGCAACATGTCAGTATCCTGAAATACCTGACCCATTACACTATCATTACACACCATCATTTCACAGACAGAACAGTAGTTTCAACACTCTGCCTGTTGAAGCCGGCAACTCTGCCAAAGACTTTAAATACACGTACAGATCTTAACGGCCTTAGTGTTAAATCATCCCTTTACACTGTATTTGTACTATACCGACCATGCTCCAGGCGTTCGTAGTCGGAGTCCAGGAGGAAGTTCTTGAAGCGGTTGGAGATGTAGTGGTATGCCAGGAACTTCAGATAGTGCTGATTAAACTCAAACTCCAAAGGGCACTGGTCCTGGATCTGCAATGAGAGGAGATGGCGAGAGAGAGAGAGAGAGAGAGAGAGGAAGGTGACACATTGTGATGGCTGGATCATGTCCCTGTGTTATGACTACAGATGGGTCCGTTATGAATACATACGCTCCCCATTACCGCAGAATAAAATGGAGACCAGGGAGCAAAGACCAGTGACTGACATCATTCTCAGACAAAAGCTGGCCGAGCTAGAAGGCAGCGTCCCCGTCCAGCAATGTGCAGCAGCGGCCAAGCGAGAGGACCTTGCCGCTCTTTTGCATGTTTTGAACCATCTGGGCGTACTGGCGAAAACAACAGCTGTTTCTGAGATGAGGAACTTCTATTTTCAGAAACTCATCAAATTCCCTCTCCCCCTGTTTATCGCACTTCGGCCCAGAGAACCTCTGTCAGGCCTCCTTGGCAGACGCCCCTCCAGTTTCAAAAGACAAACTCAGAAACTATGTGTTGATGTAAGTGTATGGGAGTTGGCCTGCCGGACCCTTGGGGAGACAGAAAACACAACGTTCTCTAAAGTTAGCATTTGAGTGTAAAACTCAATCCACTTCAGCTGCACCCTCCACATCATTCTCACAACCACCCCCCCCCCCACTCACCTTCCGAGGAGAGACTTTTAATCCCCACAACTGCAATTTTCCCACTCAGCGCTCTAAACACTGAGGAAATGCGATGGTGAAACACACTAGCACGGAAAGCACAGCGCTGACCGTGGGTTCACAGACCATCTGGGCAACAGCACTGCAGCTGAAACTCCCCAGCGTACAACTCTGTCTAAATTACTTATCCGATGGGGGGATTGCAGAGTACAAAAACTCAACCAAGTCCATAGATAATGACAGCTGAGTCTCTCTCCTCTCGATGAAGGAATGTGATGAGCTCATGGAGGAGAGGGGGGAAGAGGTGTGGTGGATGGTGGGGTAATGAAAGGGGTGCGGGCGTGCAAGGCTTGCCTGGTGCACGCAATCCAGGAACTGCAGAAAGATGGGCGTGAAACCGCTGCCCTGGCTGCTGGGGCTCAGGTTGGAGCGCTGGCTGAACTTGTGACCGAAGGACAGCCACTCCTTCTCCAGCAGCACCTGGAAGCCCTCCAGAGTCCGGTAGAACGGGTCACTCAGTAGCTGGACCAGGACACCACCTGGAGGGAGAGAGAAAGGGGAGGGAGAAAGAGAGAAAACATCGGCAAGAGAGACACCGAGAGAGAGAGAAAGAGAGATACAGGGGGAGTTAGAGGGTGGGAGAATTTTTTAAATAAAAAAACTCTTGAAGTCTTTTAAAACTCTGAAGACTGAGACTAAGCTGCCAACTGTCTATGGCATGACAAGGACTTCAGAGTTCTGTGACAGAGGGTAGGTGACCAGGAAAGGGCTCCATTGACCCTGTTTTCCAAACCAGTAACCTCTGTTCTCCCTGGTCTGTTACACTACCTTTCCTGTCTGTGGTTTGAATCCTCTCCCTCTATATGCAGTGGGACGGTTCCGGCTGATTTCTGTAAGAGCGTGTCGTCTGACTGTACACATGCTGCCGGCACTTGGTCTGGATCCCTTGCTGTTTCAGCTAACCGATGAGCCCTGACGCATGTGGAATGAATGAGGGAAACAGATTGCACTCCCTCTCTAGTGCACCACTGTACCCTCCAAAAAACAGGTGGGCTTTCTGAAAAGTCCATCTTCATCACAGCGGTCCTCCCCAGTACAGACCTGAGCTCCTAAATGACCATAGCACCATCACTGAAGAGGGGCTACTAGAAAGGAAAGAGGGGAGAGCGAGAAACACAGGGATCTGCTTCTCTCTGCTGGGTGTCTATGAGTTGGTCAGGAGACTGAAGAGGCATATAGAGCCCATTTCCTGGAGCAAAGCTGATCAGGCCCCACCGTGATGAGCAAGATGCTCTGGGCCTGACACGGGCCAGGCACTGGAAGCGAGGCTGCGCCTGTGCTTTTACACGGCAGGCCTGGACTTTACGGGCCCAGTAAACACATTTGGAGGCCACACGCACACACACACAATGCCATCCCCAATAACGCACGCTTACTTAGCAAGACAGCATGGAAAATGTGAGCTCACAGTGCAAAAATGTGACAAATTGCTGAGCGAACAGGAAAAGAAAATTGATGAGGATAAAAACAAGCACTTTCACGATTGAAATCCGTATATAATGACATAGGGCCCTACAGCCTCAGCATCGTTTCACCACATTTCAGCATGGTGTACTAATCAGCTGGTCTGGTAGTGTAGTGCCAGAACAACTTTGGAAATAAGTCGTTGAAACTAAAGGCGTAGCTTTGTATTTGACCTGATAATATGATGACCTATTTCCTTATCTGTAAGTGTAGACCAGGGTTGTCAAAGTCATTTTGCCATGGGGGCCACATTCAGTCTTCAACGAGGTCCGGGGGAAAATGTGTTCTCTTTCTTCAAAATTGGCCTCTATCCATCTTTTTTTTTTTAAATGGGCCCCCAGTCCCTCTCTCTCTCCTACACCCCCAGTCCCCCTCTCTCTCCTACACCCCAGTCCCCTCTCTCTCCTACACCCCCAGTCCCTCTCTCTCCTACACCCAGTCCCCTCTCTCTCCTACACCCCAGTCCCCTCTCTCTCCTACACCCCCAGTCCCCCTCTCTCTAATAGCACCCTCCTACATCCCAGTCCCCCTCTTCCACTACTCCTGCTGGGGGGAAACGGTGTGTGTGTGCGTGCGTGAGGCTCACCTGTGTGGTGATGTCCCAGCCATCCTCCAGACTCAGCAGGACGGACGAGCCACTGTCCAGCAGCTCCACCAAAATCAGGGCCAACTGCAGGAGCTTGTGAAGCTGCAGGGAACACACACACATACACTGTCAGTTCATGCCGTTAAGATGTTCCTGTGAAGACGGTGTGGAGCCTGAGCAGGGCTTCTCCCAGATAATATTGTTCTGTAGTTTATGACACATTTAGTGCAGGGCCATAGGCTGCAAGGAACATTATGATAACAATTTGGTGGTTCTCCCATATCTGTTTGTATCGTTATCATTTCCCTTGGAAAATAAGCTTATTGGATGAGGAGAGAATATAGGATGAGGTCAGAGTCACACAGGAAGAACATGGAGAGCACGCCGCTGGCTCGTTCTCACAGATCTCTCACTGAGGGTCAGTGAGTTGTTGTGGAAACCGTAGGAGGGTGTGTATGTATGTGTATTGGTGAGTGTGTGTTTGTGTATTTGATGGGAGCTCACYTGAAGGATCCACTCAGAGTCCTCCAGGGCTTTGAAGAAGGAGTCCTGTGTGTCTGAAGACGTAGCGCTCGGAGCACAGGCCCTCAGCAGCTTCTTAAAGGCACCTTTGATCTGGCGCGTGTCAGCAAAGTCCACAGGCACCAGTTCACAGTTCAGAGTAGAGTCCAGTTTGAAGCCCTGACAAAAGAGGAGAAATGTCATTGAAAATTAACAGTCCTCGAGAGTCAACTATCACAAGTCGACGCAGACATTAAAATAACACTCTGAAAGACCGATTAAAAGACACCTAAAACTGACTGACAAAAATAAACAAATGTTTAAAGCAGAAGACAAAGACAGGGAACATATTAAATACTTGGGACGTACTGTATGAGGTAAAAATAGGGCTTCTGTTATGAAATGAAGTAGACGTTTCATTTAAGAGAAGACTGTCTCTTTCAATGTGGCCACTGGCCAATCACAGCCACCCGCACAGCTGGCGACTCCACCACGCTCACATTTATTTATAACCTCTTCTAGCCAAGGAAAAGAATATCAATTTCACATTCACACAGACACATTGCTCCACTCGAACAAGTCACTGAAACGAGCAGAACGTTCCAACAGTCCAAAAGTAATATTATCAGAGATGTGGGACTGTATTAATAATAAATCATCATTTTGATTAATTGCAATCAAGAGTCCCCTTATCAGTTTGGAAATGTAGTCTGCTGGAACAAAACAGTGGTTACACATTCTAGACTGGAGTGCCCTGATTCCACTCCACAGTATCCTGTAAAAATGTACCAGCCCTCCCATAGACAAATACTCCATAACTCTGTGGCACAGTCTATCTAGACCCCTACTGAGAATTTTAACTTAAGGTCCCAATTACAACAAAGCTTTACATTGAACACACACACACACACACACACTCTCTATGGACTCATCATCCCCTAAAAGTTTGGACCCAGCTCTCGTCTTACCCTGAGGTGGGACTTCTCTCCAAAAATGTAGAGGGCAGCCTGCTGTTTGAGGAGCTGGGCATGCAGGCTCTCGCTGCCTGCAGGGGGCGCCAAATCCTTTCCTGCCAGCCTGGCACCAACATCAGCTGCAGAAGGGTGCTGGCTGAAGCGGCTGCTGGAACGCAGGCTGGCCCAGACACCTGCAACAACAGAGAGAAAGAGATGTACAGTTAGAGTTGGCACCGCAGGCCTGTAGAGGGCTGGAACGCACAGGCGCTAACTAGCCTGGTTCAATACTCATGCGCTCCTCTGTCGTTATGTTTGACATGTATGACCACAGAGAGGGGTTGGTTAAGCACAAACAGCCGAGACCACCATACCGGGGAAACAGATAACAGAATGATAATGACAGAACGGCACATAGCGACATAAAGACTATAGCACATTGATAAATTGAAGAATAGAATTTGGACTCTAAATCTACAGATCTATTATTCATTCACTAATCCAAGGGGAAGAAACTGAAGGATGCTCATTTCTCTTTGACAAACTACGACCACCAAGATAACTACAATACAGATCTGTATATGATATAACTTTGTGATGAACCATACTTCCTCCACTTTGCTTATGCTGTTGTTACTGCACTCAAGGGCCCTGTCTGAGCCAGGCTGTAGGTAGATAAGGAAAAGGACACCACATGTAGTGTTTAAGCAGCTTTGGCATTGAGTATGTCGTCCAATTAAACTGCCGGATATCAATTACAACAATTTAGAGTGAGCTCTCAACCAATCAAACCATCAACCAATAGGCAGGTACCTTACATTCTAAATCCTATCTCGCCTTAAGACGGCTAGACACAAATTGAATACAATGCAGAGGTTAAGCCACAGCGGCCTCATTCCCGAGCTGCCTGTCATGACTGAGCTGAGCCCATAGTACCTCACATTGGGCCAAGACTGCTGACTGACCACATCCACAACTGCTGAGACATCACATTCAGTGACAAGTGGACCACATTTACCCTGAAGTGGACCACAGTCAGATTATTTTCCAGCAGAGAAGAACCACAGCCTTGCCCAAGTGCGCCAAAAGAGGAAGTGATGGGTGATACTATGAATCTCCACAGAGATACTCTCTATTACTCAAAAGAGAGATGAGCACACCAGACGCAGGATACGTTTTTAACTGTTACAGAGGCATGAGCGTGGGTTACATACAGTGGTTGCTCCACTAAAAGTTTTGTGATTATGCTGCGGTACTTAGAGGCAATTTGTGGTTTAGTACGGTACCCTGCGTCACCACTTCATTGCTTCAGACCAGGCCAAGGGGGAGTTAGAGCACTGATTATGCTTTTGGGTCCTACCGTGTCTCTAAATGAAAGGGTGACAAACCTAAATAGAAACTGATAATTGTGCACGACTTCAGTGTTACTCACTAAAACTTACTAAGGTTTTTATTATTTAATTTTGTTAGGATTGTTTTGCTCTTACTGTAGTAGTGAAGGCAACTCCCGACCGGTCACATTGTACAGCGCCTGAGTGGCGCAACGGTCTAAGACACTGCAGAGCAGTGCAAGCTGTGTTGCTACAGATGCTGGTTCAATACCCGTGCCGGCCTCAACTGGGAGACCCATGAGATGATTGTAGGTTTTTGGTTTCTCTCTCTCTAAAAACAAACATAAATAATTCTAAATAACAAACTGTCTTTATTTACAAATTAGTAACAATGTCTCACCCCATGTTCAAGAATGGCCTTTTTCCTCACTCATTTTCTGTTAATTGAAACTGAAATAATCTCCAAAATTGTATTTTTTAAACAAAGATTATTATTAATTTATAATTCTATAAAAGCCCCATGGATATTCTCACAGATATATTATTAACCCTGTTATTAGCATGACAATATATATTGGTCATGGCTCCCGAGTGGCACACAACGGGATTGCCTTGCAGTTCTCCAGCTGTATCGACTGAAAGCACGCGAGGTTCAAGGCACTAGGGTAGGGGGCATGCGATGGGCCGCAGAGCTGCGTACAGAAGACAGACCTAGCCCATGGGGAAGGGAGGAGGAAGGGGGGGTGGACCCCCACCCCGTCACACTGGGTAGCACTAATAATGGTGCTGACTAGGGAAATGTTCCCGCTGTTCTTAGTGCCAGTCTGCATGTTCAAACTAAAACAATGTAACTAATAACGGCATATTTATGCTTTCGTTAATAAAATGATTAAAAAAAGATATTCAAAATACCGATATTTATTTCATTACGGATCCATAAGGAATTACGATGGGAATAAATATCACTGAATTACAGAAATATTGGAACAAAGTTGTCTAATGAAGGTAACAAATTGTTGCTTACTGGAAAATACTATTTTAAAACACACACGGTCACATTGTACAGCGCCATTATGGCTAATAGCAGGTAGCTGGACAATAGACTTGCCTAGAAGGAGGGTAGGGGGAGGATTCCATTGTCAAATGTATTTCTAAGTAAGGTTGGCTGTATCACAACCGGCAGTGATTGGTTGCAATTTCATTTTAATCCACCAGAAAAGACAAACGAAATAACACGGCAAAAAAAATAAAAATATTATGTATCACATCCGACCGTGATTGGGAGCCCCATAGGGCGCCGCACAATTGGCCCAGCGTTTCTCTCCCTCTAAAAACAGAAATAAATGTTTTGGACACTACACATATTATTTTGGCCTTTATTCAATCACCCACTTTCCTTTTTTTGAAAACTAAATAACGTTATATATCATCAAGTTGATGGCACAGTCATATAGGGGCGCCTACATAAAGTTCAGTGACTCATTCATGGCTTTGGATCAAAATAAATAAGTACCAACATTCTTTCTGATATTTATTAAAAACTGTTTTAGTTATCCTGACCTGGACATCATGTACAGTATTATAATAGCCCACTATGGGCTATTAGGAGTACAATAAACCTTTACCAACACCTCTCTGTATTTTGATACTTTGTGGATGGGGCCTCCTCAGTGGCGCAGCTGCCTAAGTCACCGCATCACAATGCAAAATGTGTTGCTACAGATACCCGTGACGGCCGCCACCGGGAGACCCATGAGGCGGCTTTTGGTTTTAATTTAGAATCCTCCAATCCTCTATATGTAATTATTGGAGAGTCACGTCATATTTTTCGATATACTGTAGGCCTACCGTAGGCGACATGAGTCTCACTAGTGTTGAGTAATGTGATGTTAAAAGTGATGTAGGGCTTATTTATTTAAAGAGCACATTGAAGTTAGAAGCAATAGGATTTCAAGCAATAGCCTCCAACTATTTTAGCATCGTTTCGCTCTGCTCTGAGACAAGCATGGGGACTGGTCTTGATAAATCAATTAGATTTTTATTTTCACTGAATCTCCGTTTGGGTATTGGTTAGACTACAATTAGAAATATTATGTTCTTAGTGTAACCTTTATTTAACTAGGCAAGTCAGTTAAGAACAAATTCTTATTTATTTACAAGGACAGCCTACTCCTTCCTCCCCGTCGTGGAAATTGAACCCCAGTCTCCCGCGTGTCGCACGACACAGGGATTCTTTAGCTAAATAGCCAAGTACTGTAGCCTACTCCCGACCGTCATGTTGTACAGGGCCATATTTTCCGTTCCATCCTAACGGAAACCCAGGTTTTAAATTCTCTAGTACAGCCACTACTGAAGGCTATCAAATGCTTCTCAAAGCATCTGATGGTCAAACTAGCATTAATGGTACCAGTGGTTGGCACGTGCCATAGAATTCTGCGGCACCACGGAAGCTGTGCTGCAGTACGCTGCAACTTTTAAAGGACGAACCACTGTAGGATCAATAACCAGGAAACAAGACAAAGATGTTAATAAAGAGKGGTGGAGGAAGAGAGGGGGGGAGAGATCTGAATAGAGTAGACATTTTCACTATACCTTGATTTTGGATTATCCCCTTAGTGGCAGGTTTTTGGTTTGAGTGAGTGAATAGCTTATCCCTGTACCCAAGCACTGGTAGGTAATGGATGCGGGGTGAGGGGGGCACAGAAAGATCACAACATCAGATGGACATAACATACCAGCACACACTCAATCCCCCAACCGTAGGGGCAACATAGTGTGGCACGCAGTCATAAGGTCACCTGGGAGGTTACAGCAAGGGGCCAGGACATGGGGAGCTAGGCTCCAAACTTAAGAGACCAACAGGGTTGGATGGTAGAAAGATATGAATACCAAAGGAAAATATGAATTTGCAATTCAGTCTTGAGATGAACAGAATAAAGGTTAACGTGCATGCCATAGTAGACCATGGTGTTGAGTAAAAACAAAGACGATGATCAAATCCCACAGAAGCCCCATGTTATTGGAAATCTTTGATGATTATTTAGAAGACAAATCAAAATCCACTTAATGCTGCTGGCAATGACTTTGAAAGTCATCTTCAGGTGTAGCAATCTTGTGTTTGAATATTACAGGAACAGTGGCAACTAACCTAACAATACACTTCAACTTCCAGAGAAGATAAACCATTACGCAGACAGCTGCATGCCAATAGCAGACATCTTATAATTTCCAGAAAATCTAGGACACATCTTCACTGGACATACCAGACTACTAGGTCACATGTATCTGGCATGGTACAATTAAGTAACAAAGCTGAGTCATAGACCAAAAGAGGCCCAGTATATTTCCAGGACTGCGGTTGCAGTGTGATATATTGGACTTTGAGGAAGTGACAAGTGGGACCAGCACTCACCTCCTCTGGCAAAGCTGTTGGAGAAGGGCATGTCCAAATGGACGGGGGCCATCTTTGGTATTCTAGACGTCCTCCTTTCACTGCCTGAAGAGGACACACAGRCATGAAATGGGGATAACACCACCATTCAGCTGTAACCAGGACAAACACAGTAACACAGACCCAGAGAGGACAGGGAATGAAAACCATGCCTGGATGACTAACCATCTATATTTGTCAGACACAGCATCTGAGAACATAACTACCCCACAGTGCGTCTCAGATAAGTCACAAAATGGACACAGACCTGGGAGATTAGTACGGATTTTTAAATGATAACACAAGGAGGGATTACTTAAGAGTTAAATGAGGTGAGCGAACAGAGAGTTGCATTACCTACATTTAGGGGGAAAAACACTGATTGCTGTGTTTCAAATTAGGCCTTAGCCTTGGGCTCACACCCGACAATCGTGTCCCGTTGATTAAGTTCCAATTAGCTTAATCAGAAAGTCTGAAGCTATCAAGCCTTGGGAATCCTATTTCCCCCTTTAAGACTATTTGATCCCTGCAGACGTAGATCTTAAAACAGGAAGATGGATGCAATTGACATTGATTCCGGGTGTGTTTTGATCCAGTTCCCAGAGACTAAATATATATTGTGGTTACATGGGAAACAGAATCCCGCTGACTTTGCGTAGGGTATGTGCTGGTCACACAGCCTTCTGGACTGGCACTCGGCAGTGGGGTGAAGTCTGGAGATGGATGGAGGGTGACCCCTGGGTGTCCTGTTCTTCTTACATAACCACAACATTGTGCCGAAGTTCCTTCCACACACAACGGACACAACATAAATAACAGGCAGCGGCCCAGAGGAAACCTTACTAAGATAATCAGCAGAATAACACTGAAGGAACAAGGACAAACACACAAAAACAATAGTGACAGAGTGGGAAGAACACCACCAGTCTAGAGCAGGACAGAGCAGAGCCCAGAGCAGAGCCCAGAGCAGAGCCCAGAGCAGAGCCCAGAGCAGAGCCCAGAGCAGAGCCCAGAGCAGAGCCCAGAGCAAGGGTACCTGGTGAGAGGCCGATGAGAGAGCGGTTGGACAGAGTGTTACTGCCGTTCAGTTTGAAGTAGACGGGGATGGAGTTGAGGATGGCCTGAAGATACTTCTCCTGCTCCAGACTACTGGACAAATCAGAAGAGTTGGCAGGGGCTAGAGGGAGAGGACACCAGTCATTAGACATACAGTATTCAACATCAATGGCCTCAATTTTATAACATGACTTCCTTTAAACTCCGTACGGTGTACGTAAGTAATGTACAGTACCAGTCAAAAGTTTGGACATACCTACTCATTCAAGGGTTTTAGATTTTTCTACGTTGTAGAATAATAGTGAAGACATCAAAACTATGAAATAACACATACGGAATCATGTAGTAACCAAAAAAAGTGTTAAACAAATCAAAATATATTTTACATTTGAGATTCTTCAAAGTAGCCACCCTATGCCTTGATGACAGCTTTGCACACTCTTGGCATAATCTCAAACTAATAAAATCTAATTTTACTAGTCACATGCGCCGAATACAACAGGTATAGATCTGACAGTGAAATGCTTACATATGAGCCCCTAACCAGTGCAATTTAAAAAAATACAGATAAGAATAAGAGATAAAAGTAACAAGTAATTAAAGAGTAGCAGTAAAAAAAATATATATATATATATATACAGGGGGGCACCGGTTAGTTGAGGCAGTGTGTACATGTAGGTAGAGTTAATTAAAGTGACTGTGCATAGATGACAACAGAGAGTGGCAGTGGTGTGGAGAGGGGGAGGCAATGCAAATAGTCCGGGTAGCCATTTGACTAGATGTTCAGGAGTCTTATGGCTTGGGGGTAGAAGCTGTTTAGAAGCCTCTTGGACCTAGACTTGGCACTCCGGTACCGCTTGCCGTGCGGTAGAGGAGTGAACAGTCTATGACTAGGATGGCTGGAATCTTTGACAATTTTTAGGGCCTTCCTCTGACACTGCCTGGTATAGAGGTCCTGGATGGCAAGAAGCTTAGCCCCAGTGATGTACTGGGACGTTCGCACTACCCTCTAGTGCTTTGCGGTCGGAGGCCGAGCAGTTGCCATACCATCCCAGTCAGGATGCTCTCGATAGTGCAGCTGTAGAATCCTTTGAGGATCTGAGGACCCATGCCAAATTTTTTCAGTCTCCTGAGGGGGAATAGGTTTTGTCGTGCCCGAGTCACGAGTGTCATGGTGTGCTTGGACCATGTTAGTTTGTTGGTGACGTGGACACCAAGGAACTTGAAGCTCTCAACCTGCTCCACTGCAGCCCGGTGGATGAGAATGGGGGCGTGCTTGGTCCTCCTTTTCCTGTAGTCCACAATCATTTCCTTTGTCTTGATCACGTTGAGGGCGGCCAGGTCTCTGACCTCCTCCCTATAGGCTGTCTCGTTGTTGTCGGTGATCAGGTTGTGTCATCGGCAAATTGAATGATGGTGTTGGAGTTGTGCCTGGCCGTGCAGTCATGAGTGAACATGGAGTACGGGAGGGGGCTGAGCATGCACCCCTGAGGGGCCCCTGTGTTGAGGATCAGCGTGGCGGATGTGTTGTTACCTACCCTTACCACCTGGGGTCGGTCCATCAGGAAGTCCAGGATCCAGTTGCAGAGGGAGGTGTTTAGTCCCAGGGTACTTAGCTTATTGATGAGATTTGATGGCACTATGGTGTTGAATGCTGAGCTGTAGTCAATGAATAGCATTCTCACATAGGTGTTCCTTTTGTCCAGGTGGGAAAGGGCAGTGTGGAGTGCAATAGAGACTGCATCATCTGTGGATCTGTTGGGGCGGTATGTAAATTGGAGCGGGTCTAGGGTTTGTGGGCTGATGGTGTTGATGTGAGCCATGACTAGCATTACAAAGCAGTTCATGGCTACAGACGTGAAAGCTACGGGTCAGTAGTCATTTAGGCAGGTTACCTTAGTGTTCTTGGGCACAGACACTATGGTGGTCTGCTTAAAACATGTTGGCATTACAGACTTGGACAGGGAGAGGTTGACAATGTCAGTGAAGACACTTGCTAGTTGGTCAGCGCATGCTCGCAGTACACGTCCTGGCCCTGCGGCCTTGTGAATGTTGACCTGTCTAAAAGGTCTTACACACATTGGCTGCCGAGAGCATGATCATACAATCTTCCGGAACAGCTGCTGCTCTCATGCATGTTTCAGTGTTATTTGCCTCGAAGCAAGCATAGAAGTAGTTTCGCTCGTCTGGTAGACTGGTGTCATTGGGCAGCTCTCGGCTGTGCTTCCTTTTGTATTCTGTAATGGTTTGCAGGCCCTGCCACATCCGACGAGCGTCAGAGCCGGTCTAGTACAACCCGATCTTAGTCCTGTATTGATGCTTTGCCTGTTTGATGGTTCGTCGGAGGGCATAGCGGGATTTCTTATAAACTTCCGGGTTAGAGTCCCGCTCCTTGAACGCGGCAGCTCTAGCCTTTAGCTCAGTGCGGATGCTGCCTGTAATCCATGGCTTCTGGCTGGGGTGTGTATGTACAGTTACTGTGGGGACGACGTCATTCATCGATGCACTTATTGATGAAGCCAATGACGGCTGTGGTGTACTCCTCAATCCCATAGGAGGAATCCCGGAACATATTTCAGTCTGTTCTAGCTAAACAGTACTGTAGCTTAGCAGCTGCTTCATCTGACCACTTTTTAATTGATCTCGTCACTGGTGCTTCCTGCTTTAATTTTTACTTGTAAGCAGGAATCAGGAGGATGGAATTATGGTTAGATTTGCCAAATGGAGGGCGAGGGAGAGCTTTGTATGCGTCTCTGTGTATGGAGTACACAATTCAGTGTACAGAGTTATTTTCCCTCTGGTTGCACATTTAACATGCTGATAGAAATTTGGTAAAACTGATTTAAGTTTCCCGGCATTAAAGTCTACCAGGAGTGCCGCCCCTGGGTGAGCGTTTTCTTGTTTGCTTATGGCAGAATACAGCTCATTCAATGCTATCTTAGTGCCAGCCTTTGACTGTGGTGGTATGTAAACAGCTACAAAGAATACAGATTAAAACTTCTCTCGGTAGGTAGTGTGGTCTACAGCTTATCATGAGAAACTAACTCAGGTGAGCAATAGCTCGAGACTTCCTTAGATATCGTGCACCAGCTGTTGTTTATAAAAACACATAGACCGCCCACCCTCATCTTACCAGACACCGCTGTTCTATCCTGCCGGTACATCGTATAACCAGCCAGCAGTATGTTGATGTTGTCGTTGTTCAGCAATGACTCCGTGAAGCATAAGATGTTCCAGTTGTTAATGTCCCGTTGGTAGTTTAATCTTAAGCGTAACTCGTCGATTTTATTGTCCAAAGATTGCACATTTGCTAGCAGAATTGAGGGAAGTGGGGGTATATTCGATCACCTTCAACTTCTCTGCAGGCAGCCCGCTCTCTGGCCTCTCTTATTTTCAGTCATAACAGATGGTAGCGGCAACATTATGTATAAAAAGAGTAAAAAAATAAGTTACAAACAATGCAGATAAACAAAAAAACACAATCGGTTGGGGGAACGTAAAACGTCTGCCTTCTGCCCCGGYGCCATTTTATATAACCAGCTTCATGAGGAATGCTTTTCCAACAGTCTTGAAGGAGTTCCCACATATGCTGAGCACTTGTTGGCTGATTTTCCTTCACTCTGCGGCCCAACTCATCGAAAAACCATCTCAACTGGGTTGAGGTCGGGTGAACGCGGAGGCCATGTAATACGATGCAACACTCTCCATCTTGGTCAAATAGCCGTCACACAGAATGGAGGTGTGTTGACAGTCCCACTAAGCGCAAACCAGATGGGATGGCGTATCGCTGCAGAATGCTGTGGTAGCCATGCTGAATTCTAAATAAATCACCCACAGTGTCACTAGCAAAGCACCCCCACACCACCACACCTCCTCCTCCTCCATGCTTCACATCCGTTCACCTACTCTGCGTCTCACAAAGACATGGCGGTTGGAATCAAAAATATCAAATTTGGACCTTCCACCAGTCTAATGTTCAATGCTCATGTTTCTTGGCCCAAGCAAATCTCTTCGTCTTATGAGTGTCCTTCAAAGTTCTTGAAATGTTCCGCATTGACTGACCTTCATGTCTTAAAGTAATGATGGACTGTCGTTTCTCTTTGCTTATTTGAGCTGTTCTTGTGATAATATGGACTTAGGGGTGGTATACAAAAGATAGCCCTAACTTGTCACAACACATCTGATTGGCTCAAACACATTAAGGAAAGAAATTCCACAAATTATTTTTTAACAAGGCTCACCTGTTAATTGAAATGTATTCCAGGTGACTAT
Source organism: Salvelinus sp. IW2-2015 (assembly GCF_002910315.2). Classification (NCBI taxonomy): domain Eukaryota; kingdom Metazoa; phylum Chordata; class Actinopteri; order Salmoniformes; family Salmonidae; genus Salvelinus; species Salvelinus sp. IW2-2015. Next base: position 58,830,790 of record NC_036855.1, read on the forward strand.
CTCATGAAGCTGGTTTAGAGAATGCCAAGAGTGTGCAAAGCTGTCATCAAGGCAAAGGGTGGCTACTTTGAAGAACCTCAAATATATTTTGATTTGTTTAACACTTTTTTGGTTACTACATGATTCCATATGTGTTATTTAGCAGTCTTGATGTCTTCACTATAATTCTACAATGTAGAAAATAGTAAAATAAAGAAAAACCCTGAAATGAGTATGTGTTCAAACTTTTGACTGGTACTGTATGTGTGAGTACCGTACCTGTTGAAGATTGGTTCTGGGACTTAAAGAGTCCCACCACACTTTTGCCATGGAAGCCTCCGGATCGTAGCAGCACAGCTTTGGTGCGGGGGTGTTTCCAACACACCACTGGCAGGCGGTTGTGTCTGTAACAACGGGCCACCTTCTGCAGGCTGCTGTCCTGCACTGACTGGGGAACCACCAGGAGCCCTGGGTAACTGTGGGTTACACACACCATCATCCCATTCAGCATGGAGACCACTACTGGGACACCTATGATGGCAGTTTGATCTGATACAACCAATAAGTTAACATCGAATACACCTCTTCTACATTGCTCAGAGCGCCAACGTCTTATCTGACATGACAAAGTGTATGTGCGTTGTGTGTACCTGCGGCAGAGGGAGTAGAGTCTGTTGACTGCAGTTACTCTGAACTGCTCTCCTGTCTTAGAGCGGGAGGAGCTGGCTGTGACGGTGCCCAGCCCCAGCCGCTGGTAGTCACGGAAACACGCCCGCTCCACCAGCTGCTCCATGGTGGATTTCTCTGATGCCCTCAACGTGCTGCTGGGGGGTGGCTCACCCTCATCTGACACTGGAACAGACGCACACAGACATGCACACACACAGACACAAAGAGCCCCCCACACACAGAGAGAGAGAGAGAGAGACAAGATCAGGTGACCGTTCAGGAAACACCAGCTTGTCAAAACTCCCCCTCTTCTTCCTTGTAGGAGTTTAACATCAGTCTGCTCCTACCTGAGATGTCATCATCCTCGTGCCAGGTCATCCGACTCCCTCTGTCGTTCTTCTTCAGCGTGGTCTGACTCTGACGGCCCATAGTGATCATCCCAGCTCTCTTGGCTCCTTTCACAATGGTCTTGGACAGCGTCCTGTGAGGAGGAGGATAAAGAGGAGACCATAACATCATTTATCATGTCTGATTCCAGCGTCAGATAAGGAAGATTACTCAACACTTTCAGGCAGTGTCTGTTGTGGGAGGTATTACAGGAACCTTTCAAACACATCATGGGACTTGCCCTCCAAAACAACTTTAACAGAACATTGCCGAGTTGACTGGAGTGCGTCACTGTGTGCTACTTAGAGGTGGGACTGACCTGAAACCCGTGTTCCTCTCCTTCTGTTTGGGAAGGATGAGTTGGGGAGCGTTCTGGCCTGCGGCGAAGGCGAATGTGCTGAAGATGGACTGAGGGTAGCGGATCCTCTGGATGTGTTTCCTGAAGATCTCCACCATCTCTGAGCTCACCTCCTCGTCAAACGCCACCTTGATCAACTGGAGGGGACACAGGACGCATCAGGGAACCTGTGAGCTCATTGCCTCCAGATTAAACATATGGTCTTACATGGAATGGCTGGAAAATAATGCATTCATAAATCAAAATGTCTCGGCAGATATGCACATCTGTGAAGCCCCAAAAATATGACATATTTCTAGTCGCATGTTGTTGTTTTTTTCCTCGCAGGGAAGCAAATACTACTAATTGCAAATCAGAAACAGAATGTACGGAATGTACACATATTTCACACAGACTGTCTTTCCAGAGTGAGGTCCGCTTCTCATTGACTGCCCTGGCCCGATAGTCCCTCTCGCCATCCATCCCACCCCCAACATCCAACCAGTTCCTGCCTGAGGAGAGGAGACCTAGCCACCCCCCTGCTTTCCTGTGGATCCCCAGCAGCCTGCAGCTCTCAATAAAGGCCTGATAATGCACCCCAGACTTAGACACAGCCCTCTGGCCAGGCTTAGTAACACACACTCACACACTCTTGCTCGCTAACACACACACGCGCACACACAGGCCCAGCCAGGCCAAGTGGCCAAGTGACCCCCTCCCCACATAAAGGCCTGTTTTATTGTCCGTGTTACTAAAAAGATAGGAATGAACCATAAAAACTTTACAGCACTACATGAATTGTGAAAGACCAAAAACATGTGCACGGTTGCCTTTTTTTCCTTTAAATCAAACTCAACATAGGTTACTCATATAACTTCCAAGAAATGTATTGATATCAGGCTGGATATAGGGCAGAGTCTGTAGCATATGCATTCCTTTAATCTCTCCAAATGTCACAACTGATCAGTAATTCTGGGTTCTCTGTGTATCTGTTGTTCTGGCAATCTTACACATGGTTTGGGGCAAAAGGAGAGAACACTCACATACTTGGACATACAATGTTAACATCTATTTAGCATCTAAGAAATGGGACTTTGTGTACGTAATGAGAGACAAGGGAACAGTAAACATGTCGTCGCCCATGAATGATGCAGCGCCACGTGTGACCAACACATTTCAGTTAATTACTACAGTTCCCGCCTTGGGCCGATCAGTGTAATTTTGTAAATGCCAGATCTCTATGGCTAGACGCTTCATTCACCCAAGTTATGTCAAAACTGACCCAGGGCTGTTTGAGATATTGCGTGTGACCAACGTACGAACAAACAGAGACAGATTCACAGATCCACGAACAGAGAAAGATCCCTCCACTATGAAATCAATAATGGAAAAGCCCAAAGCATCATAATCACCTCTTTAATAATACATCTTCATCATCATCATCCACAGGAGTAGGTGTGTGTATTACCTGGAAGGATGCCGAGCGGAGCTGCAGTCCCTCCTGCATGTTTTGCTGCAGTTGGTTCTGGACACTTATCTTCTTCTCTTTGGTCAAGGTGGACACTGGGAAGCTCCTGATCACTGCCTGCTCCCCCACTGCTCACACACACACACAGGACACCTCAACATACACTTCTATGCTAATGTATCTCATCCACACAACACATTCAAAACAGGCTTAATCTCAAATGATACCCTTTATAGTGCACAACATTGGGAATCCCAAAGTGCACTATCAACTTCTTATGGGTAATCTCAAGAGGGACAGATATAATTAGATGCTAGCTGGATGATTTACCTAGTGGGTCGTGTGGGGAGCCCTTGAATATGATGCGGTAGGAGGTGAGGAAGAGGGCTCCCTCTGCTGGCAGGATGTGCGGTCCCCCGAGCATTCCCCCCGTAGCCTCCTCTCTGCCATCAGGGTCCAGGACCACTCTAAGACCCTCCGACACAAACTCTTCACCAGGGAGCAGCACTGGGCGCAGGATCTTAGGCTGGGTGGGGCAGAGGATGCACATGTCAAACACACTCCACCAGAACACAGAACATACTGTATGTACAGATACCTGCACACACACCATGTACTTAAGCATGTCAACTAGGGCTGACCCCATTTAGTCGACTGGTTGATTGTCTGATCGATAGGCTGTTGGTCGACCAAGATTTCTTCAGTCGAGCAGTCGCAATTTTATTTTCTTCATGGTGCACAAGACACCTGTCGGATTCGCACCTGTCTCAGTGGACTAATTCATTGCAGAGGCCATGGGGATGGCACCGTCTATCACTCTGACACGTGATACTGAAATTGTGTATGGTTATAGTATGTAAAAAAATAGTGCAACACTAATAAATCAAATATTATTTTAATACAAATTCGCTTTCTCCCTCATTGGATACGGTCGCTGTCCGCGGTTCTGAAACAATCTTCAGTAGAATTGGTCGCCTTTCCCTATGTGCATAAAAGCACATTTAACCAGCATATTGGGATTGAAAACAATGGTGGCGGAGGCAGCAGCAGCAGAGACGAGGAAACAGCCCTTGCCTTAGCCTAATTGTCTAAGAAAATTGAGGGGAAACCAACTTAATTAGGTCTATAATCAATAGCCTAACTTAAATGTGCCTCTTTATAAAATCATCCATATATATCTACAGAAATAAGACAGATATTGCTTCTGTTGCCTGTTTGAGTGTTTGTTTAATAGAATACTGATTCCGTGAGCACCAAGCCACATGCAACAGAAAAATGTTGGATAAAGCAATTTCACCGGTTCGGCTGTTTTTAATCTTTGCTATACTTTAATAAAGGCTTTACCATTGTTATGTTAGAACAGACTGATATTACTTATAATTTATTTAGTGTTGTTTACACTGTTCCAAACAGGCAGAAAAATGATACTGTAATCTAACAGCACCTGTTTGTCACACACAATATGTGTGACAAACTCTATACCCTCCTTTTTATTGATCTCCTTATTGTTATTATTATTATGATCAACATTATAATAATAGGTTATATCGTTGTCATTAGCGGTCTTTGTATAGTAGGCTTGTATATCCACCATCGAGCTGAAGGCAAAAGAGCGCATCCTGTTTAGTCTTAATAGCGTAAATTACTTAGGCCTATATTTGAATATACAGTATAGGCTGCTGAATCAATCAATCATTCATTTGTTCATGCCATCACAGCATACGATACATTCGTACTTTGAAATGCAATCAAGCATTTTAGCGTTAAAATTAAATCAAGGGAGATTTCAATAATTAGCCCAAACAATAAATAAATAAACCGCCATTCATGAATGCATGTGACTGTTTTCAGTCTGCTGTAATAAAGGTTTTATACAGTATATATATATATATATTTTCTCTGGTACACTTATTTATTTAGTGTTGTTTACACTGTTCCAAATGGTCAGGAAAGATTAAAATACAATTTAACAGCAACTGTTTGGCACACATAATACTCATACAACGCTTGCTCAACTAAGTCAAATGTCTTCCACAGATCTGACTTCCCCTTTCCCTCCTGAGCAACCAGTAAACATTTGCCCGTTTCGAATTGCTTTTTCACGTCCTCCGCATCCATTTTGCCGTCACGTGTTACGGTACTCATAGTTTGTTATAACCAATTTATTGATGTGATTATGATAGGTTATAGGTCAGGCACTATTGGTCACGTGCATGCGATGCATATATTTTTCATTTAAAGAGAGCAAGCATTGAGGGAATAGGGAATGTTTTCCCCAAACAAATGAGGTATTTTGGTAACAGAACTCTTCTGTCAGAAACAAGAAAGAAACAAAATAGCTGTAATTATGTTGCAGCTTCAGCACGGACAGCGCGAGAAACGCTTGCTGTGCTGTCTGTTCACTGCAGCAGGGAGGAGAGAGAGAAAACACGCACCAGTCACACAGGCACTCACTGTCAGTTCATTTGAACACAGCATGGCCATCCGGCTCCCTTCATTCATTTGTGTCTTACTTATTTCATCAAACAGTGGGCTTAAAGCGTCGGAAAAGCTCAGTACATACACAGTGCCTTTGGAAAGTATTCAAACCCCTTGACTTTTTACACATAACAGCCTTATTCTAAAATGGATTAAATAAAACATTTTCCTGAGCAATCTACACACAATACCCCATAATGACGAAGTGAAAACAGGTATTGAAATTGTTTTGCAAATGTATAAAAAATAAAAAACAGAAATGCCCTATTTACATGAGCATTCAGACCTTTTTCTATGCGACTCAAAAAAAAAATCAAATTTTTTCCCCATTGATCATCCTTGATGTTTCTACAACTTGGAGTCCACCTGTCGTAAATTCAATTGATTGGACATGATTTGGAAAGGCACACACCTGTTTATATAAAGGTCCCACAGTTGACAGTGCATGTTTGAGCAAAAACCAAGCCATGAGGTCGAAGGAATTGTCTGTTGAGCTCAGACAGGATTGTGTCGAGGTACAGTACTGGGGAAGGGTACCAAAACATTTCTGCAGTATTGAAGGTCCCCAAGAACCCAGTGGTCTCCATCATTCTTAAAAATTGAAGAAGTTTGGAACCACCAAGACTCTACCTAGAGCTGGCCGCCCGGCCAAACTCAGCAAAAGGGGGAGAAGAGCCTTGGTCAGGGAGATGACCAAGAACATGATGGTCATTCTGATAGAGCTCTAAAGTTCCTCTGTGGAGATGGTTGTCCTTCTAGAATATTATCCCATCTCTGCAGAAAAGCAAATTACAGAGATCCTTGATGAAAACCTGCTCCAGAGCGCTCAGGACCACAAACTGGGGCGAAGGTTCACCTTCCAACAGGACAATGACCCTAAGCACACAGCCAAGACAACACATGAGTGGCTTCGGGACAAGTCTCTGAATGTCCTTGAGTGGCCCAGCCAGAGCCTGGACTTGAACCCGATCTAACATCTCTGGAGAGACCTGAAAATAGCTATGTAGCAACACTCCCCATCCAATCTGACAGAGCTTGAAGGGATCTGCAGAGAAGAATGTGAGAAACTCCCCTAATACTATTTCCCCATAACTTTTTCAAGCAGAAATTTGCATCCTGTAGCACAAACTCAAAAAAGTTCTGGGACACTGAAGTCCATGGAGAATAAGAGCACCTCCTCCCAGCTGCCCACTGCACTGAGGCTAGGAAACACTGTCACCACCGATAAATCAACGATAATTGAGAATTTCAATAAGCATTTTTCTACGGCTGGCCATGCTTTCCACCTGGCTAGCCCTACCCCGGTCAACAGCCCTGCACTCCCCACAGCAACTCGCCCAAGCCTCCTCCATTTCTCCTTCACCCAAATCCAGATAGCTGATGTTCTTCAAGAACTGCAAAACCTGGACCCCCTACAAATCAGCCGGGCTAGACAATCTGGACCCTCTCTTTTTAAAATGATCTGCCGAAATTGTTGAAACCCCTATTACTAGCCTGTTCAACCTCTCTTTCGTATCGTCTGAGATTCCCAAAGATTGGAAAGCTGCCGTGGTCATCCCCCTCTTCAAAGGGGAGACACTCTAGACCCAAATTGCTACAGACCTATATCTATCCTTCCCTGCCTTTCTAAGGTTTTCGAAAGCAAAGTCAACAAACAGATTACCGACCATTTTGAATCCCACCGTACCTTCTCCGCTATGCAATCTGGTTTCAGAGCTGGTCATGGGTGCACCTCAGCCACGCTCAAGGTCCTAAATGATATCATAACCGCCATCGATAAGAGACATAACTGTGCAGCCATATTCATCGACCTGGCCAAGGCTTTCGATTCTGTCAATCACCACATTCTTATTGGCAGAACCACATTCTTATTGGCAGCCTGGTACACCAACTACTTCTCTGATAGAGTTCAGTGTGTCAAATCGGAGGGCCTGTTGTCCAGACCTCTTGCAGTCTCTATGGGGGTGCCACAGGGTTCAATTCTTGCGCCGACTCTCTTCTCTGTATACATCAATGATGTTGCTCTTGCTGCTGGTGATTCTCTGATCCACCTCTACGCAGACGACACCATTCTGTATACTTCTGGCCCTTCTTTGGACACTGTGTTAACTAACCTCCAGACGAGCGTCAATGCCATACAACTCTCCTTCCGTGGCCTCTAACTGCTCTTAAATGCAAGTAAAACTAAATGCATGCACTTCAACCGATCACTGACCGCACCTCCTCGCCCGTCCAGCATCACTACTCTGGACGGTTCTGACTTAGAATATGTGGACAACTACAAATACCTAGGTGTCTGGTTAGACTGTAAACTCTCCTTCCAGACTCACATTAAACATCTCCAATCCAAAATTAAATCTAGAATTGTCTTCCTATTTCGCAACAAAGCATCCTTCACTCATTCTGCCGAACATACCATCCTACCGATCCTCGACTTCGGCGATGTCATCTATAAAATAGCCTCCAACACTCTACTCAACAAATTGGATGCAGTCTATCACAGTGCCATCCGTTTTGTCACCAAAGACCCATATATTACCCACCACTGCGACCTGTACGCTCTCGATGGCTGGCCCTCGCTTCATACTCGTCGCCAAACCCACTGGCTCCAGGTCATCTACAAGTCTCTGCTAGGTAAAGCCCCGCATTATCTCAGCTCACTGGTCACCATAGCAGCACCCATCCGTAGCACGCGCTCCAGCAGGTATATCTCACTTGTCACCCCCAAAGCCAATTTCTGCTTTGGCCGCCATTCCTTCCAGTTCTCTGCTGCCAATGACTGGAACGAACTGCAAAAATCACWGAAGCTGGAGACCCATATCTCCCTCACTAGCTTTAAGCACCAGCTGTCAGAGCAGCTCACAGATAACTGCACCTGTACATAGCCCATGTGTAGCTCATCCAACTACCTCATCCCCATACTGTATTTATTTATCTTGCTCCTTTGCACCCCAGTATCTCTATTTGCACATTCATCTTCTGCACATCTACCATTCCAGTGTCTAATTGCTATATTGTAATTACTTCGCCACCATGGCCTATTTATTGCCTTACCTCCCTTATCTTACCTCATTTGCACACACTGTATATAGATTTGGCTTTTTTCCACTGTATTATTGACTCCATGTTTGTTTATGTGTAACTCTGTTAGATGTGTCGAACTGCTGAGCTTTATCGTGGCCAGGTCGCAGTTGTAAATGAGAACTTGTTCTCAACTAGCCTACCTGGTTAAATAAAGGTTAAATAAAATTTAAAAAATTACAGGTACGCCAAGCTTGTAGTGTCATACCCAAGAAGACGCGAGGCTGTAATCGTTGTCAAATGTGTTTCAACAAAGTACAGAGTAAAGGGTCTGAATACTTATGTAAATGTTATGTCAGTTTTTTTATTTTTTTATAAATTAGCAAACATTTAAAAAAGAAAGTTTTTGCTTTGTCATTATGGGGTATTGTGTGTAGATTGATGAGAAAAAAAATAACAATTTAATCAATTTGAGAATAAGGCTGTAACGTAACAAAATGTGGAAAAAGGGGGTCTGAATATCTCCCGAAGGCGCTGTAGTTGATTTTATTCAAACACATAGGAAAAACTATATAAGGAAAAATACACGTTTAAAAATGTAGACCAATAGATTAGTTGAACAGATGACTTTCGGTCGACCAATTTTTTTTGTTGTTGTCGGGGACAGCCCTAATGTCAACATATCAGTGCATTAAGGATAGATATCAACACACGTCACACCTAAACAACAGCTGAGCATATCTAAGACAGAAATCTACCACACACACACAGACATCATTATCATGTCACAAAAGCAACACATCCACACACAGTGTGTTGCACACACACTCCGCATCATATAGCGTTATACACAGCTACCTACAGTCACTGATGCATTACCAAGAAAAACAAAGCATGTGCTCCGTGGAGACTGATCATTAGTAATGCTCCAAGTCAATCACTTGGTCCTTAGGTACATGCAAGTCTTTACATTTATTTACAACTACAATAATTCATTTAGTTCATTTTGATATATGCATTTAGTGTAGTCTGCGCAACATATTTTTAACTCAAGTCTTACCCAACACTACCACAATATATTGATTTACATGCTTCAAGAAATGCTGGAGGATCCAAAGCATACCCCTCATCAATGAGCACTGACAACTGCTGAACATCTGCTTTGAGGTGCTTCGTAGCAACCTGCAAATCTGAACTCCATTCCACTGTGTTGGAAGTCGGTTTCTCTTCAGCTCCCCAGCAGAGCCAGGTCTGAAGGCAGCTGGTCTAACACTGCTCTGCTCTGCCTCTCTAGCTCATCAAACTGTAGCCAAGTTGAGCACTCTAGTGTGAGGGGGCCTAGACAGTCAATGTCAGAAGGTCATGATGGTTCTGTGCAGTGTTCATTCATATCTTCCATGGGGAACAGAATGGTGTCACTGGTCCCTCTGATGGCACAGCCTTTACACACAGAGTGGGGGGGTGATACATGGAACCTGAAGGGACATCCATGCTAAGGTCAAGCCAGTCCAGTGGCTGTGCAGTTGAGTTTTGGTCTAGTCTGGCCAAAAGATAAGAGGAACATTGTCCTGCTGGTGTTGGATGGCCCAGGGCCAGGGGCCAGTGTGTTAAAGGCCCCAACGGTCCCCCAGCACCCCGATGAGGCTGCCAGCTGGAACTCTAAGTAATCACCTCTACACACACACTAGACAACCCACCCCGCTACGCCAGAGATATAAGAGCCAGCGATACCAACTTATCATAGTGACCCTTTTCACTGCTTGTAGCTTGGAGTGCCCAAGGTACACCAGTACGTCCAGCTCCCTTAACTGATTGTTTAATCTCGACAGACCCAACAGCGCTACCTCCTCCTCTCCCTGAACCTTGGGCCAAAGCAGTAGCAGGTTCCATAGAGGCAAGGACAGCTCCAACTCCAGTCATAAATCTCTGTGCTGATGGCCCACCAGGGTCATTCCTGCACTTGTTTACAGAGTTCACAGGATTGAATGTGCTGCTGGCAGCAGAGCTGTGTGCAACGTGGTCTCAGCTATGAATGTCAGACAAGGCCCTGCCAGACAAACATACAAATCAATTACACTGGACCTGACTCGGCCCGCAGTGTCCTGGGAATGAGCCGACCAGGGGGAGAGACCTAATCAAGAGCTGGCAGTGTGATAAGGCGCACAACAGCATCACTGTAAGAACCCCAGTCTGATGGTTGATGACCGCAACATTACTGGAATCATAGGCACTTCAGCTACAGAACACCACTTCCAGGAGAATAGAGATTCTAACACCACTTCCAGGAGAATAGAGATTCTAACACCACTTCCAGGAGAATAGAGATTCTAACCACGACTCCGAGGAGAATAGGGCTTTCCGTACCACAAAAAAAGGGCTCTAACAATAAAAACTGAGGGGTTCTAACACCAACTTCCAGGAATGAGACATCAACACCACATCTTCAGCGGAATAGAGAAATCAAATAAGGGTTCACACAAGAAAGAAAGTCTTCTCACTTTCCAGGAGAATAGGGCTTCTAACACCACTTCCAGCAGAATAGTGGGTCTAGACACACTTTCCAGGAGAATAGGGGTTGGATAATACAGTTTCAGAGAATTGTACCGACAACAGCCATTCCAGGAGAATAACGGGTTGCTAACACCACTTCCAGGAGAATAGGGGTTCTAACACCACTTCCAGGAGAATAGAGATTCTAACACCACTTCCAGGAGAATAGAGATTCTAACACCACTTCCAGGAGAATAAAGATTCTAACACCACTTCCAGGAGAATAGGGTCTAAAACCACTTCCAGGAGAATAGGGGTTCTAACACCACTTCTGACACCACTTCCAGGAGAATAGGGGTTCTGACACCACTTCCAGGAGAATAGGGGATCTAACACCACTTCATTATTAAAGGACACAGGTTTACTTCAAAGGCACAACAAAATTACTCCATTAATGAGATTGATATTGATAAAATGTTGATGACAGCTTACAGAGTTTCAAATGGTACTAATATTCATGATTGATAAACTACATTTCTATTCAGACAGAGAACTCAGTGGCCCAGTGCCGGGCAGCACCTATCTTCTGAATGGGTGGCCCAGTGCAGGGCAGCACCTATCTTCTGAATGGGTGGCCCAGTGCCGGGCAGCACCTACCTTCTGGATGGGTGGCCCAGTGCAGGTAAGCACCTACCTTCTGGATAGGTGGCCCAGTGCAGGTAAGCACCTACCTTCTGGATGGGTGGCCCAGTGCAGGTAAGCACCTACCTTCTGGATGGGTGGCCCAGTGCAGGTAAGCTTCACCCTGATGCATTACAAGAATAACAGAAGCATGTTGCTCCGTAGGAGACTGATCATTAGTAATGCCTCCAAGTCAGATCACTTGGTCTTTAGGTAACATGCAAGTCTTTACATTTATTCCTGCTTTATCAAAAGTTCTATAATTTGAAGGCTTGTACTAAGTTAGTTGCATCCGGGAAGAATTAATTGATATATAACCGCATTTAGTCTGTAGTCGGCGGCAACATATTTTTAACTCAAGTCTTTACCCAACACTAACCACAATATATTGATTTACATGCTTCATAGAAATGGCTGGAGGATCCAAAGCCATACCACTCATAAATGAGCAGCTGACGAACTGCTGAACATCTGGCTTTGAGGGCTTCGTAGCAACTGCCAAATCTGAAACTCCATTCCATCTGTGTTGGAAGTCGGTTTCTCTTCAAAGCTCCCAGCAGAGCCAGTCTGAAGGCAGCTGGTCTAAACACTGCTCTGCTCTGCCGTCTCTAGCTATCAAACTGTAAGCCAAGTTGAGCACTCTAAGTGTGAGGGGGGCCTTAGACAGTCAATGTCAGAAAGGTATGATGTTTCTGTGCAGTGGCTTCATTCGATAACTCCGATGGGGGAAAGTCAGAATGGTGTCACTGGTCCCTCTGGATGGCACAGCAACTGGTGTACACACAGCAGTGGGGGTGAATACATGGAACCTGTAAGGACATCCATGCTAAGGGTCAGCCAGGTCCGTGGCTGCTGGCAGTTTTGAGTTTTTGGTTCTAGTCTGGCCAAAAGATAAGAGGAACATGTCCTGCTGGGTGTTGGATGGCCCAGGGCCAGGGGCCAGTGGTGGTTAAAGGCCCAAGGTCCCCAGCACTTACCCCGATGAGGCTGCGCAGCTGGAATCTAAAGTAATTCACCTCCTAACACAACACACATAGACAAACATACCACTATGCCGCGCTATCGCCAGAGATATCTAGAGCAGCGATACCAAATTTCATAGTGACCTTTTAACTGCTGTAGCTTGGAGTGCCCAAGGTACAAAAAAACCAGTAGGTCCACTCCCTAACTGATTGTCTCTATTCGACCAGACCAACAGCCCTACTCCTCCTCTCGCCTGAAACCTTGGGCCAAGCAGTAGGCAGGTTCCATAAGAGGCAAGAAGGACAGGCTCAACTCCAGGTCATAATCTCTGTCTGATGGCCCACACGGGTCATTCTTCTTGCACTTTTTAACGAGTTCACGAGGGATTGAATGGTGAGCTGCTCTAGGGCAGCAGAGCTGTGTGAAACGTGGTCTCAGCTAATGAATGTCAGACAAGGCCCTGCAACAAAACCATACACAATTCAATATTTACAACTGGACCATGACTCGGCCCGCAGTGTCCTGGGAATGGCCGACAAGGGGGAGAGCCTAATCAAAGAGCTGGCAGTGTGGATATAGGCGCACAAAAGCTATCCACTGTATGAATCCCAGTCTGAGTGGTTTGATGACCTGCACATTACTGGAATATCATAGGCACTTCAGCTCAGAAAACACACTTCCAAGGGAATAGAGATTCTAAACACTTCCACGGGAGAATAGAAGATTCTATACACACTTCCAGGAAGATATAGAGATTCTAACACCAACCTTCCAGGAGAATACGAGATTTAAAACACACATAACTCCAGGAGAATAGAGTTCTAACACACTCCAGGAAGAATGGCTCTAACCATTCAGGGATAGAGTCTACAACAACCACTTTCCAGGAGAATAGAGAGATTCTAACGCACTTCCAGGAGACTAGGAGTTCTAACACACTTCCAGGAGAATAAGGAGATTCTAACACACCACCTTCCAGGAGAATAGATTCTAACAACACTTCCAGGAGAATAGATTCTAAACCACTTCCAGGAGAATAGAGATTCTAACACCACTTCCAGGAGAATAAGATCTAACAACTTCAGGGAATAGTTCTAACACCACTTCCAGGAGAATAGGGGTTCTAACACCATTCCAGGAGAAAGAGATTCTAACACCACTTCCAGGAGAATAGAGATTCTAAACAGACACTTCAGGAGATACTAGAAGATTCTAACACCTAATTTCCAAGAGAATAGAGATTCTAACACCACTTCCAGGAGAATTAGGTCTATAACCACTTCCAGGGAAATAGGGTCTAACACCACTTCCAGGAGAATAGGGGTTCTAACACCACTTCCAGGAGAATAGGAGATTCTTACACCACTTCCAGGAGAAATAGAATAGATTTCTAACACCACTTCAGGAGAATAGGGTCTAAACCACTTCCAGGAGAATAGAGGGGTTCCTAACACCACTCTTCCAGGAGAATATGGGTTCTCAACACCACTTCCAGGAGAATAGGTTCTTACAAACCACTTCCAGGAGAATAGGGGTGTGCTGAGCACACTCTCCAGGAGAATAGGTCTGACACACTTCTCAGGAGAAATGGGTCTTAACACTACCTCTTCCAGGAGATAGGGGTCTAAACACTTCCACCGGAGAATAAAGGGTTAACAATAGCCACGTCCCAGGAGAATAGAGATTCTAGACACCAACTTCCAGGAGAATAAGAGCCAAATGTTAACACCACTTTCAGGAGAATCAAGATTTACACACCACTTCCAGGAGAATATGGGTTAAAAACCATTCCAGGAGAATAGGGTTTCTAACACCATTTACTGAACAACCTTTTCTGACAACCCACTTCCAGGAGGAAATAGGGGTTCTGACAACCAACTTCTCAAGGAAATAGGGGATCTCAACACTACTCATTCTTCATGTATTAAGGACAACTAAGGTTTACTTCAAAGGCATCCCAACAACAAGTTGACTATGCCATTAATGAGAAAAATTGATAGTTGATAAAAAGTGGTGTGAGGACGATACACGAGGGTTTTCAGAATGGTAGAACTAAATCATATCATCATCGATTGATCGAAATATAATTTCTATTCAAGTACAGAGAAAATCGTGGCCCAGTGCGGCGCGACACCTACTTCTGGAATGGGTGGCCAGTGCAGGGCAGCACCTAAAATTGCGTTCTGCAATGCGCGCTGACACAGTGCCGAGTCAGCACCTA
>NC_036855.1:58845508-58856065 GCF_002910315.2 Salvelinus sp. IW2-2015
GTAAGCACCTACCTTCTGGATGGGTGGCCCAGTGCAGGTAAGCACCTACCTTCTGGATGGGTGGCCCAGTGCAGGTAAGCACCTACCTTCTGGATAGGTGGCAGCCTCCTGCTCTCCCTGTGGACCGCCTCCAGAGTTTCCATCTGCATGGCCACGATGCCTGGGGTCAGAGGTCATGACCAGTTAGCACGATGTCATGCACACACAAAAACACATAAGTTACCCAACCCAGGTAAACATAAACACATGCTTGTACACCCCTAATTACAACCCCAGGAAGCCAATATTTACAGATTTGAAGGCCACCACCAACAGTGAGCTACAAAAGTATTGGGATGATACAATGACTATGAGGTTAAAGTGCAGACTGTCAGCTTTAATTTGAGGGTATTTTCATCCATATCAGGTGAACTGTTTAATCAAGCTTGTGACTCTACAAAGCTGTAGGATGCATTTGCTGTTTGTTTTGGCTGTGTTTCAGATGATCTTGTGCCCAATATAAATTGTAAATGATGTAGTGTCATTTTTGAGTCACTTTTATTGTAAATAAGAATATAAATGTTTCTAAACACATTAATGTGGATTCTACCATGATTACGGATAATTCTGAATGAATCGTAAATAATGATGAGTGAGAAAATTAGACGCACAAATACAGGGTTAAGTGATAAAGCTGACAGAATTAGGACAGCGGGAGTTTGCTCCTGAAGTCAGAGGTCATGGTGCTAGCTACAGCGCTCCGGGATAGAGGTGTATTGGGGTTTAATTGACGTTGTATTTGGTAGTATTGAGGTTGACTGGGGGGGTCGTACGGTACCTGGGATCATGCTATGCAAACTCTTGATGTGGTCCTGGCTGACGCCACTCTCTGTGCACACCTTGTCAATGAAGCGGGCGATGAAGCGTACCACAGAGTTGGCCACGTCGCTGTTCTCAGAGTCCTCAAAGCCACTCTCTGTGTCAAAGCTATCCGCCACACTGCCTGCAATACTGCAAACACACATTTAGTCGGACTTTAGTCTGCATTAATGGCATKAGAATAGAACAGGCTGCAGAGAGGGATGCTTGAAGTTTTCCCAGAGATCCACATGACGATATAGTGTGCCTGAGGTCTGTGAGCATGGCACACCAGCAGTCTGGCGAGAGGTCAGCTGTGATGCCAGGACCGCTCACGCGGTCTCTTGGCCACTTTTCACATGGGACGGTGATGTAACGTCCAGCGGGGTTTACAAAACACACAGATGAGATCCAGAAGTCTCTCTGTGAGAAACAAAACAAGTCTGGAGCAAGAACCAAGAGAGAGAAAATAACAACCAAATAAACAGTGTGGCCATCGCCCCCCCCGCCCCCGCCCCGCCACTCATGAAACCAGCGGCAAAACAAGAACTAAAGGATTCAACATGGTGTAGGCTTCAACATTCTCCATGTAAACAACTCAAAGGGCCTAAAATCTCCAGTAATACGCTTCAGAGGGGACTAGCTAGGGGGCTACCATACAGAAAGTGAAAGTGAGAGAAACTGGAGATATGTCTTTGGCAGACCCTTCTCCATTTCTGAGAAAAGGCACACGTGCAAACTTTCTAAACTTGGTACACATCACATTACTCTTAGCACAGAGCAGTGGAAATCCCAATCTTTGTTTCTTTTGGCTGAGTGGAGGTCACCCCCCCCCCACAGACAGGCTGAGTGTTAACCACCCTGGCAGACTTGAGGCTGAAACTCCAGCAGGTGATAGGACAGCCAACAGGATGGGCAGGATATGGCTGAGGAGGTGCTGTACACTGATCCGTTTTAGAGGAGATCATGTACACGGTAACGTCATGTCCGCCCACACAATTATCGTCACCTTATTACAAAGTACAAAATACTCCCCAAGCAAGAGCGTTATCATCCTAGATAACAGCCTTACATATGAGTTCTTTTTCCGATCAAGTGCATTTCACTCTAGAGGGCGCTTCTGTGTGCTGTGCCAAAATAACTGTTGATATAGCTGTGGGGAATAGTTAGGTGTCAGATTTAACTGACTGAATATCAGTGGGGTGCAGTGAGGCGCAACCAGCTGCTCTGCTTGCCTGTTGGTGACGATGCTGTTGCTGCCGCTCTCCCAGTCAGCGACGGGGTTGGCTCTGAGCAGCTTGTTCTTGCTGGTGTCCAGGGGGACCAGCAGGTAGACCAGGAGGCTGGCGTAGTGGATGGCCTGGCTGAACACCGTGCTCTCCTCGTTCTTCACCAGCTCCTGCTGCTTCTCCTTGCTGAGGCAGGGCCAGGCGCGCAGCTGCTCCGCCGCCAGGTCCATGGCCGTGCGNCACACCTTGTCAATGAAGCGGGCGATGAAGCGTACCACAGAGTTGGCCACGTCGCTGTTCTCAGAGTCCTCAAAGCCACTCTCTGTGTCAAAGCTCTCCGCCATACTGCCTGCAATACTGCAAACACACATTTAGTCGGACTTTAGTCTGCATTAATGGCATGAGAATAGAACAGGCTGCAGAGAGGGATGCTTGAAGTTTTCCCAGAGATCCACATGACGATATAGTGTGCCTGAGGTCTGTGAGCATGGCACACCAGCAGTCTGGCGAGAGGTCAGCTGTGATGCCAGGACCGCTCACGCGGTCTCTTGGCCACTTTTCACATGGGACGGTGATGTAACGTCCAGCGGGGTTTACAAAACACACAGATGAGATCCAGAAGTCTCTCTGTGAGAAACAAAACAAGTCTGGAGCAAGAACCAAGAGAGAGAAAATAACAACCAAATAAACAGTGTGGCCATCGCCCCCCCCGCCCCCGCCCCGCCACTCATGAAACCAGCGGCAAAACAAGAACTAAAGGATTCAACATGGTGTAGGCTTCAACATTCTCCATGTAAACAACTCAAAGGGCCTAAAATCTCCAGTAATACGCTTCAGAGGGGACTAGCTAGGGGGCTACCATACAGAAAGTGAAAGTGAGAGAAACTGGAGATATGTCTTTGGCAGACCCTTCTCCATTTCTGAGAAAAGGCACACGTGCAAACTTTCTAAACTTGGTACACATCACATTACTCTTAGCACAGAGCAGTGGAAATCCCAATCTTTGTTTCTTTTGGCTGAGTGGAGGTCACCCCCCCCCCACAGACAGGCTGAGTGTTAACCACCCTGGCAGACTTGAGGCTGAAACTCCAGCAGGTGATAGGACAGCCAACAGGATGGGCAGGATATGGCTGAGGAGGTGCTGTACACTGATCCGTTTTAGAGGAGATCATGTACACGGTAACGTCATGTCCGCCCACACAATTATCGTCACCTTATTACAAAGTACAAAATACTCCCCAAGCAAGAGCGTTATCATCCTAGATAACAGCCTTACATATGAGTTCTTTTTCCGATCAAGTGCATTTCACTCTAGAGGGCGCTTCTGTGTGCTGTGCCAAAATAACTGTTGATATAGCTGTGGGGAATAGTTAGGTGTCAGATTTAACTGACTGAATATCAGTGGGGTGCAGTGAGGCGCAACCAGCTGCTCTGCTTGCCTGTTGGTGACGATGCTGTTGCTGCCGCTCTCCCAGTCAGCGACGGGGTTGGCTCTGAGCAGCTTGTTCTTGCTGGTGTCCAGGGGGACCAGCAGGTAGACCAGGAGGCTGGCGTAGTGGATGGCCTGGCTGAACACCGTGCTCTCCTCGTTCTTCACCAGCTCCTGCTGCTTCTCCTTGCTGAGGCAGGGCCAGGCGCGCAGCTGCTCCGCCGCCAGGTCCATGGCCGTGCGTTCCGAGGCGCTGGGGGCCGCCGGGGGCAGGGGACCTTGCTCCTGAGGGGAGAGAAAGATATGTGCTTGTTTAGTGTCATTCTGCTAATGCGGCTAAAAAAGTGATAGAAAAACAACCATTATTTGGCTTTGAAACCTCTCATTCGTTTACCTTTAGCCTGGCAGTGATGCCTAGTTTGTCTTCAGGGGCGGTGAGGTACAGGGCTCGGATCTGGTTCTGGACCTCGCTGTAGAACGTGGCCTCCCAGAACTGCTGATTGGTCCAAATGGGATGGTCCTGGACACAGGTGTAGGCAAACTGGCTCACGCCAGCCGGCAATTTCTGCAGACACGAGGGAATGTTGTGACAGTAAGAGGCTGAGGAGTAGACGTTTTCAACAGCTTACACTGAAGCGCTGACCAGACAAACGTTCAGATGTGCTGCGGGTCTGCTTTCGACTGAACATACAAGAGAGCAGTTTGGGCTCAACGTCTCACAACTCGTGAAACTAACTGGGCTGTGGTGAGCATAGCTTGTAAAGACGATCATTAAAACCTGGGTGGAAATAGGAAAATAATCCAAAGCTGCCAAAGGTTTCAAGCACAATCAACCATTTCTCGTGGGCTGTAAGTTTTCAACACATACAACGCCACACCAAGAACGTCCCTCTCCCGCTCTGGATGAGTACTAAAAACAGGGCCCTGCTGTTTTTCCACGGTATGAATAGGGAAGTGAAGCACCTGTTTGCACACAGCACCTAGAGAGAACATGCAGCTCTGCTAAAGCCATGAAGACTGTTCCTATGCCCTGATATAAACACATGAATGTTGGGCAACAGCTAAGGCACCTACTAGTCCCGGACCCAAGAACACAGAGTGCCAACACTGTTAATAACTTAACATCCTTACAACCCCCTCACCTCTATGTTCCCCTCCCCCCCCCCCTGGCCGAGTCTGAAGGCCATGTGTCTTTCTTNCCTGGCCGAGTCTGAAGGCCATGTGTCTTTCTTGAGCGACGCTCAAGCCTCTTATTAGATTATTTCTGATGATTTCTGATGATTATTTCTGATTTCTGAGCCTGACACAATACAACACAGAGCTGTTCATTATCGCTTTGGTTCTCCCTGAATGACCAGCGGCAGTGGGGCTACTGTAGTTACCAGAGGCTGCAGAACTAAAATGGCTACAGTCCCGGCACCTTGCTGAGGCTTACCCGAGGGCAGGGGTTCGAGCACAGAGCCCTGGGGGAGTGGGAGAGTAGTGTGCGGAAGTTCAAAGATGAGACTGGGGCTGGAAGTGATTCCAGTATACGTTGGCCTGTGTATCTCATCATCTCTCCTCTCCAGAGAGGTTTGAAGGCCGTTGGAGGGCAGCAGTAGACCGCCTGCTCGGCTCCCTCCCTGCTCAGGACAGCCCTACACCTTGAGTAGTATCCCTCTGATGTAAATGATAAATCCACTACTAAGCCTCCTCTCTAAACCACTGTCATAAAGACATAATTCACCTCCAAATGTACGCAGTCCGTCAGAGCGCAGCTTTATATCGTTAAGGAAGTATGGCGGATGACGCCAATGTCAAAGCTCGTACGGATAGTTTCATTTCCCCCGGGAATGTTTTATACACATTACATTTTCACAGGAAGGCCGTGTCTTCCGCTAGTACTCAGCCATTTACAGGGAGCAGGGAGAGCAGGGAGCTGGCCTAACAACCCTCTGTCGACAGAGACAAATCTGACACGGCCATAAGTGCTCTCAGGACAAACTGTGGCGCTAATAGACTTACAGATTACCTGATTGGATTTAACGAGTCTAGACTAAATGCACAGAGGTCAGTGTTAAAGGATGGAAATGAATGAACCGTGGCCATTCATGGAACAGTGGCCAATATGAAAAACAAGAACAGTAGACGCGTTAATGCAGCTGTTATTCTGGGACCTGCACCAGAGAACAATATTTACAAAATTGTCATCATACTCTCATGTCATATGGTGTGGGGGTCTTGCAGCACATTGAGTGGAGGTGTGTGTGTGTGTGTCTTCTCCTGTTAAACACACAGCCTGCTCAGTTGTCTGGAGGTCAGGTTGACCACGGCCGGTTGGCTCTCCTTGCTCTGATAGCAGAGGGGAACCAGGGTCTAGGCTGAAGTCAGAACCTACTACACAGAGCAGAGGGACAAGAGAAGACAGATGGAGGGATGGAGGTAGACAACCCTCAAAAGAGACCCATATGAACGCTCCACTTGCCAAATGCAGAAGAGGAATGCAGGAAAACAAGCAGAGAGAGAGCAGAGAGAGAGAGCACAGAGACCGAGAGAGCACAGAGACCGAGAGAGCACAGAGACCGAGAGAGCACAGAGACCGAGAGAGCACAGAGACCGAAAAAGAGCATAAGGTCTGGCTAGGGGATCCCAGGATGATGATGTTCGGGTTCATGACACGACTTGAAGGAAAAGGTGGTAACTCTTCAATAATACAGTATTGCCCATATAGCTAGATAGACAGTGAGAGAGAGAGACATATACAGAGAGCTCAGGGTGTGTTCATCAGCTCTAAAAAGGGAGCTACGATGTCTCATAGCTCTGATGGTTGACCTGTACTTATCTGGACACTGGAGGAAAAGTGCCGTATTTGATCCGTGACCAGCCTTGGGCAACAAAATCGTTTCTGGCTGTTTTGGAGCAAATCACTGGGCGTCCATGGGTATAAAAATAGACATTCCGTTAGAAGTCCTTTGTGACAGAGACACTGGGGGAAGAAAATAACCAGACTTGGACCAATCAAGCATTATAGATTTATTCCCCATTAATCCCTATTGTGTCATTGGAGTTATTTGCATTCTGTAGCACTGAAGACGTCGCCATCCAAACAATGTATTTACACAGATGACCGAGTCAAACAAACAGTGGAGACATGTTGAAAAGCGTGGAACAAACAAGTCCATTATGCCATAAGTATACATGCGGGATGTACTGTTAACATAAATGTTCTACCATGCAGAGTAAACAGAGACGAGTCCAGCTCTAGACGTCTCACAGGGACACAAAGGTCACGACGTAAATCATCCGTTCTCCCCAAGACCAAAAGTAAAACAGCTTGACAGCAAAAACCTTCCAATCTCTCCACGCACAAACTGGGGCAGAAATCATTTAAACAGTCCATTGGTTTTCTGAGTCTAGAATCATGTTTGGGCTTTGACTGCTGCCGCGGTGCATCCAATTGAAATTAAACCTCAGAACCAAGAGGTAGGCAGATCTCTACTCTTGGTCTACATTCAATTGCAACAATAAAAGCATGATAAATATGTGAGTTTAATAAAAGGGCACAATAACACCGAATCAAACAGTGCTGACGCTTGTAGTAAGATGGGGTTTATCAGAAGTAGTATATTTCAGAGGAATTCAGAAACATTTATACAGAACAATACAACAACCCGTCACTGCTAACTGAGATATGGCCTGTACAAAAGGTTGCATGCAGTTTAGGTAAACTAATTACTGAGCCCAAGAGAGCACGCCAACCCAGTTTAACCCAAAAGCTCATGTCAAACACAGTTCAACCTGTTGGCTGCATTATGATGACATCACCAGACATATAGCCCTCGAAAGTAAGTAACATATGTTGTTCCAAGAGTGGTTAGTTTCGCAGACCTCACTGTGCAGCCTGCCAGACAGACCTCCTGTGGCAGCCTGCCAGACAGACTCACTGTGCAGCCTGCCAGACAGACCTCACTGTGCAGCCTGCCAGACAGACCTCACTGTGCAGCCTGCCAGACAGACCTCACTGTGAGCCTGCCAGACAGACCTCACTGTGCAGCCTGCCAGACAGACCTCACTGTGCAGCCTGCCAGACAGACCTTCACTGTGCAGCCTGCAGACAGACCTCACTGTGCAGCCTGCCAGACAGACCTCACTGTGCAGCCTGCCAGACAGACTCACTGTGCAGCCTGCAGAAGACTCACTGTGCAGCCTGCCAGACAGACCGAGGGAAATAAGGGGCAGAATATAGGTCAATGAAAGGCGGCTCTTCAGTTTGAACATTTGCCCAAAACACAAACCAAACACACACAATGTCTCTCGCACAAACACTGTGGGAGCGGGCACATTGCTGGGAAGCGTCCCACATTCTGTTGTGAGGAGAGGTTGGGCAGTAGCACTGTGGCCTGAAGACAGTCCACTGGGGAGGGTCCAGACTAGCCAGGCTAAAGCTAAGAGAAAGAAGACCACCGTGACAGGACAGTCTATATTCATCAGATTAAGTTGAGAAAAACCTCCTAAGGCTTTCATGAACTGTCACTCTACCTTAAGACTTATGGGATTTACTATAAATATTATACTGTAAAAGGGTAAGTTGAATTTAGAGTGCGTTTCTGGGGGCAGCCTTCCGATGGGGGCATTGTAGTGATTGAACACATTACATACTGTGGTGATAAAACCCCGGGATGTGAAGCCCTGACCAAATTTCTTCCAGACCCGATCCCCAATTCTCATTGTAGTTACTGCGGGCAGCAGAGGTTGACGGATTGAGAGGCTCTGTGGAAGATGTCAATGAGGAGTGATGGATGACAGGTACAGGTGAAGCAGCGGTTTTAATAGGAAAGGGCCTTAAGCCAACTGACCTCGTTGGGAGGGGTTGAGGGGATGTAGAACTTCCTGATAAGGTGATAAATACTCCTGGGGGCTGAGCATGAGGACTGGCTGGAGTAAAAATAACGATACAGTAACAAGCAAGGCGGATGTCGTCAATGGCACGTGCTACCGTAGGGCACGTATTGTGATGATCCCGCCTTGCCACTGCAAGACGGTATATTATGTACAATTCACTATTTACACGGATGGAATTACACTTCAGGAAAGCAATAGGCCTGCTCTTATAAAGTCATCTACATGAGAAACTCAAAATAAGAACATGTTTATAATGAAACTATGCAGCAAATTCAAGAGGCAAGCCAGGGTTACTGTGATTACGTAAAAGGTGTAAAAGACTAGCCTAATCACTCAAAGCCACTTGAGCACTGATTAACTAAGTCTTTCTATGGAGATTACAGACAGGTTTTGTGTGTGTGGGAATCCAGCTGTCCAAATGCCTTTCCGGGGATACCTCTGGCACAGTTTTAACTACYATTGTATTAAAGGTTCTCCTCCCCTGGCGTGACCCACAGGTAAAACACCTATCAGATCAGCTTCACCTTCTAGGAAATATAAATGGGATCTACTGACAGCAGGTTGTCTTGACGTAAGGACAGTGTGCTGTTGCAGTAAGGCTGTGTTTGGAGGGCTTAGCAGTTGAGTACTGAAGCTAGGAGGTAAGGAGTACTTGGACACAGATGTGCAACATGTACCCGAAACGTGTTGTTTTCCTTGGTAGTGTAATAAAGTCCATGATGAATGATATTAGAGCTAATCTTCCATGAAAAGGTACGCAAATAATCTTGACCAGAAGACCGGTGTCAAAACCATTCCATGGCAAAGAAACAAACGGTTCTGGTTGAAATGTTCTCTTTTTGGCTTCGTAACAAAACACATGTACCACTGAAAAAGGATTGCACATTTCATCTGCTATTTTGTCACGATTGTCACCTGGATACAGAGAGAAGACACTCCCTCTGTTCCCTTACAAATGGTTCTCTCAGCAGTGTCCTACAGTAGACTGTCATGGTCCTCTACTATAGCATGGGGTAAACCCAACACTTACAGAACCACTGGCTACTTCATCTGCTGCAAGGCATGCTTTGAACAGCCCCATAACAGTCAGTGTGGTAAAGTCAAAGACTTTTGGGAAATGTGGCAGGATGGGGGGTAGAGTAAAGCAGGCCAACAGACATTTTGCAAAAGGATGTAATTGACTATCGTGCGATGCGGAGATTATCCCGAGAATCTCTGCGGAGCGTTGTGAACCATCACAAGGTGCTCTGGTTTTTTGGGATACGTTGTTTTTCCAGCGTTTTTTCATCACACAGGAGATTACACAATATGGACCGTGGTGGATTCCTGTGCTCTTGCTTTTCGCCATTTGCGTGACCACATGCTGGACTCTACAGTTAATGCCATTCCTTTGGAAATCTGGGAGAAATCTGTTGCGTTCTGGAGCTCACATATCATTCCTTCTCATTCCTCCCGTGCCAGAAACTGCTCCGTTGAGAATGAGATGCCTCTCAGGATTCGTGTCTCTTTCTGAAAACCTGGTGATAAAGGTCCTTTAACGTAATCCTTTAATCAGATTTTATGGTTACGTAAAATGGGGATACAGGAAGAAAAAAAACGACAGGAAATCCAATGCGTTTGGGCAATGGCTTTCAGATGTCTTAATGAAGAGGCAGAAAGCTGGAGCCTAGGGTCACAGTGTTGTGTTAACAACTTGACCGTCACAGGGACACTGTTACTCCGTTACAGCAACAAACCAAACTATGAACAATGTGCTATAGGGGTCTGTGCCACTTGACTCAGGTTGTGTACAGAGACAACTCTGCTCCCACCCCATTACATAGCAGGTAACACTGTACACCTGTATCAACAAACAGAGACAATTCCCTTGGTTTGATTTAGATAATTTACTATGTGTGTACATTTCCAATGCCACTGTGGTCTGATAGAATGGTTAACCTGGCTGGAAACAGAGAGAGCAGGCTTATCACAGAGCGTTACATCAGCCTGTCCTGTAAAAAACAGGGTGATCATATAATGGCAGAGAGTGGGCGAGGTTCAAATTCTGTCTCTTAGGGTCTGTACCCAATGCGGGCAACAGCCCACAGTTGGTTCTGTCGCCGTGCAACAGCAGAGCGGTGGAGACATATTTGTGGTGCGCACCGCAGCAACCAAGTTTGATCACGGGAGTGGAAACCACAA
>NC_036855.1:58857883-58907743 GCF_002910315.2 Salvelinus sp. IW2-2015
TGTGTGTGTGTGTGTCTTCTCCTGTTAAACACACAGCCTGCTCAGTTGTCTGGAGGTCAGGTTGACCACGGCCGGTTGGCTCTCCTTGCTCTGATAGCAGAGGGAACCAGGGTCTAGGCTGAAGTCAGAACCTACTACACAGAGCAGAGGGACAAGAGAAGACAGATGGAGGATGAGGTAGACAACCCTCAAAAGAGACCCATATGAACGCTCCACTTGCCAAATGCAGAAGAGGAATGCAGGAAAACAAGCAGAGAGAGAGCAGAGAGAGAGAGCACAGAGACCGAGAGAGCACAGAGACCGAGAGAGCACAGAGACCGAGAGAGCACAGAGACCGAGAGAGCACAGAGACGAAAAAGAGCATAAGGTCTGGCTAGGGATCCAGGATGATGATGTCGGTTCATGACACGACTTGAAGGAAAAGGGTAACTCTTCAATAATACAGTATTGCCCATATAGCTAGATAGACAGTGAGAGAGAGAGACATATACAGAGAGCTCAGGGTGTGTTCATCAGCTCTAAAAAGGGAGCTACGATGTCTCATAGCTCTGATGGTTGACCTGTACTTATCTGGACACTGGAGGAAAAGTGCCGTATTTGATCCGTGACCAGCCTTGGGCAACAAAATCGTTTCTGGCTGTTTTGGAGCAAATCACTGGGCGTCCATGGGTATAAAAATAGACATTCCGTTAGAAATCCTTTGTGACAGGACACTGGGGGAAGAAAATAACCCGACTTGGACCAATCAAGCATTATAGATTTATTCCCCATTAATCCCTATTGTGTCATTGGAGTTATTTGCATTCTGTAGCACTGAAGACGTCGCCATCCAAACAATGTATTTACACAGATGACCGAGTCAAACAAACAGTGGGACATGTTGAAAAGCGTGGAACAAACAAGTCCATTATGCCATAAGTATACATGCGGGATGTACTGTTAACATAAATGTTCTACCATGCAGAGTAAACAGAGACGAGTCCAGCTCTAGACGTCTCACAGGGACACAAAGGTCACGACGTAAATCATCCGTTCTCCCCAAGACCAAAAGTAAAACAGCTTGACAGCAAAAACCTCCAATCTCTCCACGCAAAACTTGGGCAGAAAATATTTAAACAGTCCATTGGTTTTCTGAGTCTAGAATCATGTTTGGGCTTTGACTGCTGCCGCGGTGCATCCAATTGAAATTAAACCTCAGAACCAAGAGGTAGGCAGATCTCTACTCTTGGTCTACATTCAATTGCAACAATAAAAGCCTGATAAATATGTGAGTTTAATAAAAGGGCACCATAACACCGAATCAAACAGTGCTGACGCTTGTAGTAAGATGGGTTTATCAGAAGTAGTATATTTCAGAGGAATTCAGAAACATTTATACAGAACAATACAACAACCCGTCACTGCTAACTGAGATATGGCCTGTACAAAGGTTGCATGCAGTTTAGGTAAACTAATTACTGAGCCCAAGAGAGCACGCCAACCCAGTTTAACCCAAAAGCTCATGTCAAACACAGTTCAACCTGTTGCTGCATTATGATGACATCACCAGACATATAGCCCTCGAAAGTAATAACATATGTTGTTCCAAGATTGTTAGTTTCGCAGACCTCACTGTCAGCCTGCCAGACAGACCTCACTGTGCAGCCTGCCAGACAGACCTCACTGTGCAGCCTGCCAGACAGACCTCACTGTGCAGCCTGCCAGACAGACCTCACTGTGCAGCCTGCCAGACAGACCTCACTGTGCAGCCTGCCAGACAGACCTCACTGTGCAGCCTGCCAGACAGACCTCACTGTGCAGCCTGCCAGACAGACCTCACTGTGCCCTGCCAGACGACCTCACTGTGCAGCCTGCCAGACAGACCTCACTGTGCAGCCTGCCGACAGACTCATGTGCAGCCTCCAGACAGACCTCACTGTGCAGCCTGCCAGACAGACCTCACTGTGCAGCCTGCCAGACAGACCGAGGAAATAAGGGGCAGAATATAGGTCAATGAAAGGCGGCTTTCAGTTTGAACATTTGCCCAAAACACAAACCAAAACACACCAATGTCTCTCGCACAAACACTGTGGAGCGGGCACATTGCTGGGAAGCGTCCACACTTCTGTTGTGAGGAGAGGTTGGGCAGTAGCACTGTGCCTGAAGACAGTCCACTGGGGAGGTCCAGACTAGCCAGGCTAAAGCTAAGAGAAAGAAGACCACCGTGACAGGACAGTCTATTTCATTAGATTAAGTTGAAAAACCTCCTAAGGCTTTCATGAACTGTCACTCTACCTTAAGACTTATGGGATTTACTATAAATATTATACTGTAAAAGGGTAAGTTGAATTTAGATGCGTTTCTGGGGGCAGCCTTCCGATGGGGGCATTGTAGTGATTGAACACATTACATACTGTGGTGATAAAACCCCGGGATGTGAAGCCCTGACCAAATTTCTTCCAGACCCGATCCCCAATTCTCATTGTAGTTACTGCGGGCAGCAGAGGTTGACGGATTGAGAGGCTCTGTGAAGATGTCAATGAGGAGTGATGGATGACAGTACAGGTGAAGCAGCGGTTTTAATAGGAAAGGGCCTTAAGCCAACTGACCTCGTTGGGAGGGGTTGAGGGATGTAGAACTTCCTGATAAGGTGATAAATACTCCTGGGGGCTGAGCATGAGGACTGGCTGGAGTAAAAATAACGATACAGTAACAAGCAAGGCGGATGTCGTCAATGGCACGTGCTACCGTAGGGCACGTATTGTGATGATTCCGCCTTGCCACTGCAAGACGGTATATTATGTACAATTCACTATTTACACGGATGGAATTACACTTCAGGAAAGCAATAGGCCTGCTCTTATAAAGTCATCTACATGAGAAACTCAAAATAAGAACATGTTTATAATGAAACTATGCAGCAAATTCACGAGGCAAGCCTGGGCTACTGTGGTTACGTAAAAGGTGTAAAAAGTAGCCTAATCACTCAAAGCCACTTGAGCACTGATTAACTAAGTCTTTCTATGGAGATTACAGACAGGTGTGTGTGGTGTGTGTGGTGTGTGTGTGTGTGTGTGTGTGTGTGTGTGTGTGTGTGTGTGTGTGTGTGTGTGTGTGTGTGTGTGTTGTGTGTGTGTGTGTGTGTGTGTGAATTCCGCTGTCCAAATGCCTTTCCGGGGATACCTCTGGCCCAGTTTGAACTACCATTGTATTACAGGTTCTCCCTACCCTGGCATGACCCACAGGTAAACACCTATCAGATCAGCTTCACCTTCTAGGAAATCTAGAAGGTGAAGCAGGTTGTCTTAACTTGAGGGCAGGGTGCTGTTGTAGTAAGGTTGGAGGGCTTAGCAGTTTAGTACTGAAGCTAGGAGGTTAGGAGTACTTGGACGCAGATGTGCAACATGTACCCGAGACGTGTTGTTTTCCTTGGTAGTGTAATAAAGTCCATGATGAAGGAAATCAGAGCTAATCTTCCATGAAAAGGTATGCAAATAATCTTAACCATAAGACCCGCGTCAAAACCACTCCATGGCAAATAAACAAACGGTTCTGGTTGAAATTCTCTCTTTTTGGCTTTGTAACAAAACACATGTACCGCTGAAAGATTATTGCACATTTCATCTGCTATTTTGTCACGATTGTCACCTGGATACAGAGAGAAGACACTCCTTCTGTTCCCTTTCTCTCAACCAACGATTCTACAAATGGTTCTCTCAGCTGTGTCCTACAGTAGACTGTCATGGTCCTATACTACAGCGTGGCGTAAACCCAACACTCCACTGGCTCCTTCATCTGCTGCCAAGCATGCTTTGAACAGCCCCATAACAGTCAGTGTGGTAAAGTCAAAGACTATGGGGAAATGTGGCAGGATGGGGGGGTAGAGTAAAGCAGGCCAACAGACATTTTGCAAAAGGATGTAATTGACTATCGTGCGATGCTGAGATTATCCCGAGAATCTTTGCGGAGCGTTGTGAACCATCACAAGGTGCTCTGTTTTTTGGGGATATGTTGTTTTTCCAGCTTTTTCATAGCGTTTTTTCATCACACAAGAGATTACACAATATGGACCGTGGTGGATTCCTGCGCTCTTGCTTTTCGCCATTTGCGTGACCACATGCTGGACTCTACAGTTAATGCCATTCCTTTGGAAATCTGGGAGAAATCTGTTGCGTTCTGGAGCTCACGATATCATTCCTTCTCATTCCTCCCGTGCCAGAAACTGCTCCGTTGAGAATGAGATGCCTCTCAGGATTCGTGTCTCTTTCTGAAAACCTGGTGATAAAGGTCCTTTAACGTAATCCTTTAATCAGATTTTATGGTTACGTAAAATGGGGATACAGGAAGAAAAAAAACGACAGGAAATCCAATGCGTTTGGGCAATGGCTTTCAGATGTCTTAATGAAGAGGCAGAAAGCTGGAGCCTAGGGTCACAGTGTTGTGTTAACAACTTGACGGTCACAGAGAGACACTGTTACTCCGTTACAGCAACAAACCAAACTATGAACAATGTGCTATAGTGGGGTCTGTGACCACTTGACTCAGGTTGTGTACAGAGACAACTCTGCTCCCACCCCCATTACATAGCAGGTAACACTGTACACCTGTATCAACAAACAGAGACAATTCCCTTGGTTTGATTTAGATAATTTACTATGTGTGTACATTTCCAATGCCACTGTGGTCTGATAGAATGGTTAACCTGGCTGGGAAACAGAGAGAGCAGGCTTATCACAGAGCGTTACATCAGCCTGTCCTGTAAAAACAGGGTGAGTCATATAATGGCAGAGAGTGGGCGAGGTYCAAATTCTGTCTCTTAGGGTCTGTACCCAATGCAGGGCAACAGCCCACAGTTGTGTCTGTCGCCGTGGCAACAGCAGAGCGGTGGAGACATATTTGTGGTGCGCACCGCAGCAACCAAGTTTGATCACGGGAGGTTGGAAACCACAAACCACAGCGGCCCTCTGGGCTTTGGTGTGAAGTACAGTTCTCACCCTCTTTATCCTAATGTGGCTCGTCTGAGAACAAACGGGACACTTCTCTGTCCCCTCCCCTGTCCCAGAGCTGCATGGTCAGAGGCTTGGGAAGTCTCTTGTCCTGCCTGGAACACAGCTCCTGACATGAGGTTAGGGCATGCTGCATGCACCAGAGGCAACCTTCAGAACAGGACCAGTGCCAGGACAGCTGGGATATCACACCCCATCCCTTTTCTATTATTGCCCCCCGTTGTAAATACCCTCCAGCTTGTGGTGAATGCCAGGCTGTCCTGCCCTTGATTGAGCAATATAATCAAAAGGACCTGCTGGCTGACTCTCTATCCGCTCTGTGGAATGGAATCTCCCAGTCAGTCACTCACCCGGTAAAAGGCTGTCGTCAGTGGCAGCAGGGCGGAGGCGACGGTGTACTCTTCAGAGCTGGAGCAGTCCTGTGGGTCACACAACAGTGGAGTGGTGAGGTCAGGACACAGCATGATAATGTTACAGAAGCAGGTCAGGCCTCCAAGTACACCTGTTATATCACTATGGGTCAATAAGGTCTGGGCAGTGCACCTCTCAAAAAAACATTACGTACGAGCAAAACCTGATGTAATTTTTGCAAACAACTAATAATAATTGAAGTAATTTAATTTGTTGGTCATTTCATGTTGTGCATTCCTGCTCCAGATTACATCCCAGAGTTTCCGGTATCAACATCTACAAACGTATTGAATAAAACCATGAGATTTTGTTGCATAAAATCACAAATTGTCTTGGCTTTAAAATGCAACATCCATTAGTCAAGCACCATGACGAGTCCCAAAAAAACCGGACATTTCATTTTTTAAACAGCTTAGAGCGCAGCTGACAGTTTTTTCTCCCATTTTTACACCACTCACAGAACGCATCTGTACTGGGGTCTATTTGAAATAAAATAAGTTGTATTCAATGGAGCATTAGAGATAAGCATGGCATTCTGGCAGATAGTACAATACATCCAGTAGAACTGGGGACTTAAGGGCCMAAATAAAATGGCTCATATTGAGAACAGAGAGACTGGATGGGAAAAGGAGAAAATCTGAAAGGACCCAATTCGGACCCAAAAGAGCTCCACACACAGGAAATTGGTACTTATCTCCATGAGCTTTGTTGGGATTTATTTGGTCAACTGGGAAAATCAGAATGGCCGCCGGAAACGTGATTTAAGTCAAGTCAAAACAGCAGAGCTGATCCTGATCTGGTGCTGTGTCTCATAACCCTCACAGGGAACCCAAGGGCAGGGAACATCGTAAATCAAATACATGCACACACACACAACCCTAAACACATCTACATTCACAGACCATCTTTCATACACATACGAACRAACACTTCATAACCACGCACGCATTCGACAAACTTTGCATTTTCACAAAGACGCACACCACCTCAACCACACGATCAGAGCCTCTCATTTTGGCAGGAGAGGGGGGGTAAAGGGATTGTGACAGGAATGCTGGACTTGCCAATATTGGAGAGGGGGCCTTTTTCATGGATAAATCCCCCATTCCCTCATACCTCACAAAAAACTGAGGAATGTACAGAGAGGAACAAATGCAAAACACACGGTCTTCAGCTAAACATGAAAGCCTGGCCCCCCATGAACCGAGCGATATACTTTCTTGTTTTCCCCTTGCAGTTCGTTTTTAGTTATTTTGGGTTGCGGTTGAATGCTCCAGTTTGGAGAGCCACCAAAGCTTTGTTTACCGGCATCCTTGACAATGCCGCAGGTCACAGAGGTTCAAAGAACCCAGCGAAAACTCTCCAAATAACTCCAGGAGCAGAAGTGCAAGGGCAGAAAAATGGAAACATTTAACAGAGACGTCGTTATTCAGACAAAAAGACCACAAGGTCAGAGGAGCCAAGTCTGGGCTAACATTTCATAAAGCATCGTTGTAATTCATCTTTCCAAAACACTGTACTGTAACGCCTTGAGCCGAGCTTGTCAACATCAAAAGGCAGAAGCATTGATTCAGAGCATGAAGAAGAGTCATAAGACCAAGCCGTGCTCTGCTATCTGTAAAAAAACAGACCCAGTGTACATGTTCATATGTCATTCTGGCACAATCCCGTTTACTTTAGGCAACCTCAGTATCATCTACAAACAGGGCCGCGCTGTAATCTGACAGAAGAGGGAAAGTGATGTTCTTCAAGTGCCAAGTTTAGGGAAGACATGAGGTCTTAGAAGCAGCTATCCAGGTTAGCGCCATGATTTACTGTAGTTCAGAACTTCCTAGGCCAATAGGTCACAGCAAGCCATACTGAGAGTATAAAGACGCCCAACTACAGTGAGGCTGAATAACTGAAAGGCGGCAAAGCGTGAGGGAGACCCTGATGCTGCTGACCTATGTAGGCTCTACTGCATGTGCTTGGAGTTATCCCTGGTTCACCAGCAGCACATATGCCTGTTTACATTGAGACAGAGGAATGCTGCTGTTTATGATTCGGGATGCTGCAGTCGCCGCAGAGCCCAGCGCATACGAGCACATGCAAGAGTGCAGGGGTGGGGCGCGCGTGTATAAATGTATGTGCGTAAGCGCATCTGTGTACAGAAGGGTGAGGAGAGCAACGTGCACCCCTGCAGCTCCGCTTAGGAAGGAGGAAGCCATCTCCCGTCATTTCTCCATCTCTTTCATTCTCTCTCAAGGCTGTGGTTTACAGATGACTCATGATGTTTTGCCCCTGATAAACACGTAGGCCTATAGTCAGCAAACAAAAACCCTGGACCCGCACGTTTAACATGGCCCCATGACAGGAAGTGAGCAGAGAGCAGCTTCCTGCAGACTCCAGACACCTCTCCCTCAGCGCTTTCCAGGAACCATCCGACTGAGACAGGCATTTAAAAGCATAGAAGGGGAGCTGGAGGAGGCTTTTATGAGGCTGCTGTGCTGTGGTATTATTCATACTCACTGGGTCAAAAACCATAGAGCACGAGCCATACTCACTCATTATAAGCTGACTCATTGACAAACAAGCACAATACTGAGTACAGCCGTGCACACAGACACATATACTACAAACTATGGTACACTAATCAAATTGAATGTCAGAAGCATGGAATAAAATCACTGTTCGCTTCCTGGCCTGTACTGTTTACCTGGTCCTGCTGGCTGACATCCAAGGGGCACGGCTTTATCTGTACATGATAACGATGCTCGTGAGAACTTCCCAGTGCTGTCGTTATGTTAGCCTGTCCAACCAGTCCAGAGACTGACCGATCTACAACCAAGCAGAGCAAGAGCTTTTCACAGCAAGAACCCACTCCTCTTCTCACAAGAGGATATTAAAAGGAGAGCAGGAGAAGTGGAGGACTCTAAATGAAACCTTAACCAAGTTACTGTTCAGGTCCTGGAGGGAGGAAGGCTGGAGACCCTGTGTGAGACTGTCAAACACAGCAGTACATCCTAGTAGAGAGGAGGGCGAAGAAAACATCACATGATATTGCATGAATGGGAATCTGTGGACACTGCTCACTTTAGCAAAGCCATGAGTGCAAAATATCTCTAAAAACAATCTGCTCAACGATAAACCTTGATTGAGGAGACTAAACTGCTGGGTGTAACCCTAGATAGCAAGCTGTCATTGTCAAAACATATAGGCTCAATGGTTATTCAAATGGGAAGAGCTCTGTCTATGATAGGGCATTGCTCTGCCTTCTTGGCATCTCAGTCGACCAGACGGGTCTTACAGGCTCTAGTTGTCGCACCTGGACTACAGCCCAGCTGTGTGGTCATTCACTGCAAAGAGGGACATAGGTACAGTGGCTTGCAGAAGTATTCACCCCCCGGCAATTTTCCTATTATATTGCCTAACAACCTGGAATAAAAATATATTTTTTTGTGGTTTGTATCATTTGATTTACACAACATGCCTACCACTTTGAAGATGCAAAATATGTTTTATTGTGAAACAAACAAGAAATCAGACAAAAAAAGAAAACTTGAGCGTGCATAACTATTAACCCCCCCAAAATCAATACTTTGTAGAGCCACCCTTTTCAGCAATTACAGCTGCAAGTCTCTTGGGGTAKGTCTCTATGAGCTTGGCACATCTAGCCATTGAGATTTTTGCCCAGTCTTCAAGGCAAAACTTCTCCAGCTCCTTCAAGTTGGATGGGTTCTGCTGGTGTACAGCAATCTTTAAGTTATACCACAGATTCTCAATTGGATTGAGGTCTGGGCTTTGACTAGGCCATTCCAAGACATTTAAATGTTTCTCCTTAAACCACTCAAGTGTTGCTTTAGCAGTATGCTTAGGGTCATTGTCCTGCTGGAAGGTGAAGCTCTGTCCCAGTCTCAAATCTCTGGAAGATGAAACAGGCTTCCCTCAAGAATTTCCCTGTATTGAGCACCATCCATCATTCTTTCAAATTATGACCAGTTTCCCAGTCCCTGCCGATGAAAAACATCCCCCCATTATGATGCTGCCACCACCATGCTTCACTGTGGGGATGTGGATCTCGGGATGATGAGAGGTGTTGGGTTTGCGTCAGACATAGCGCTTTTCTTGATGTCCAAAAGCTCTATTTTAGTCTCATCTGACCAGAGTACCTTCTTCTATATGTTTGGGGAGTCTCCCACATGCTTTTTGGCGAACACCAAACATGTTTGCTTATTTTTTTCTTTAAGTAACGGCTCTTCATGGCCACTCTTCSGTAAAGCCCAGCTCTGTGGAGTGTACGGCTTAAAGTGGTCCTATGGACAGATAYTCCAATCTCCGCTGTGGTGCTTTGCAGATCCTACCAGCGTTATCTTTGGTCTCTTTGTTGCCTCTCTGATTAATGCCCTCCTTGCCTGATCACTGAGTTTTGGTGGGTTTTGGAGGGCGGCCCTCTCTTGGCAGGTTTGTTATGGTGCCATATTCTTTAAATTTGTTAATAATGGATTTAAAATGGTGCTCCGTGGGATGTTCAAAGATTGATATTTTTTTATAACCCAACCCTGATCTGTACTTCTCCACAACTTTGTCCCTGACCTGTTTGGAGAGCTTCTTGGTTTTCATGGTGCCACTTGCTTGGTGGTGCCCCTTGCTTGGTCGTGTTGCAGACTCTGGGGCCTTTCAGAACAAGTGTATATACACTGAGAGCATGTGACAGATCATGTGACACTTAAATAAAGTCCACCTGTGTGCAATGTAACTAATTATGTGACTTCTGAAGGTAATTGGTTGCACCAGATCTTATTTGGGGCTTCATGGCAAAGGGGTTGAATACATGTGCATGCACCACTTTTTTAAATATATTTTTTAATTTTATTTAAAAAAAAAATTGTTTCAATTTGGACTATTTTGTCTATGTCCATTACATGAAATCCAAATAAAAATCAATTTAAATTACAGGTTGTAATGCAACAAAATAGGAAAAACGCTAAGGGGGATGAATACTTTTGCAAGGCACTGTAAATTGCAGTTGGTCCAGAACAAAGCAGCAAGTGTGGCACTTAGATGTACACGGAGAGAAAGTGTCAGTAACATGTGTCAATCTCGCCTGGCTCAAAGCTGAGGAGAGATTGACTGCATCACTCTTGGTCTTTGTGCGAGGTATTGATGTGTTGAAGGTACTGTTCTCCTGGCATCTGCCAAACCCAGACTTGTCCGTCAAACTGCCAGATGGTGAAGCGTGATTCATCACTCCGTAGAACACATCCAATGGCATTGCACATGGTGATCTTAGGCTTGTGTGCGGCTGCTAGGCCATGGAAACCCATTTCATGAAGCTGACATTGCTTCCAGAGGCAGTTTGGAACTCGTTAGTGAGTGTTGGAACCGAGGACAGACGGTTTTTACACGCTACACACTTCAGCAGTCGGTGGTCCGGTTCTGTGAGCTTGTGTGGCCTACCACTTCACGGCTGAGCCGTTGTTGCTCCTAGACGTTTCCACTTCACAATAACAGCACTTACAGTTGACCGGGCAACTCTAGTTGGGCAGAAATTTGACGAACTGACTTGTTGGAAAGGTGGCATCTTATGAACATGCCATGTTGAAAATCTATGAGCTCTTCAGTACAAGCCATTCTACTACCAATGTTTACTATGGAGATTGCACGGCTGTGTGCTCAATGTTGTACACCTGTCAGCAACAGGTGTAGCTGAAATAGCCAAAGCCACTAATTTGAAAGGCTGTCCACATACTTTTGTATATATAATGCATGTAGGCTGTGTGTGGCATTTTAAATGTATGTAGTTTAGTCCTTGACTAATAATGTGCTGTACTATGTATTATGTCATGTTTCATGTGGACATCAGGAAGAGTAGCTGTTGCTTTTGATCCAAACCAAATGGGGAGAGCGCAAGCAGGTTCCCTGACTCTCACACCCTAGTATGAATGGGGTTGTAGCCAAGGTTCCCTCCATTGTTTTCTGCACTGAGCAAATTTCTGGTCTGCTGAGCGCAAACTTGAAGTTGTGAAAATTCTATGCAACACTGAGGCTGTACCCGCTTTAAGTTACAGTTTTAACCGTGGCCAAGTAGGCTACTGCGGCTACTTGATCATAATGTAGGCCTACTATCAAAAACAATGGAGAAAAACACATCCAATAACATTTTAACATGGAAATAGCTGTTCTATCATTCAGCCTACAGTAGCAGCCAATGTGTAGTGTTCAATGCCTACATTCCATTAAGCTTGGCATTAACCTGTTAATTCACTTGTCCTTCAGACACGGTGACTTACATTTAAAAATACAAATATTTAATCTTTATTTAACTAGGCAAGTCAGTTAAGAACAAATTCTTATTTACAATGACAGCCTACACAGGCCAAACCCGGACGACGCTGGGTCATTTGTGCGTCGCCCTAGGGGACTCCCAATCACGGCCAGTTGTGAATTCGAACTAGGGTGTCTGCAGTGCCGCCTCAAGCACTGAGATGCAGTGCCTTAGACTGCTGCTCCACACAAAATGTTGTGTTTGATGTAAGAAACCACTTTACAAAATAAAATTCATTATTACAGAGAATCAGACAAATTATGCTACCTTCTGCCTATTGGCTACTTAAGTTTATTCAAGACTGTCACAAAATACAACACTGCTCCTTTAAGATATAAAAGCTCTTTACCTGACTCGCTTTTCAAAGATGGCTAGAAATGCACACCTTTTGTTCTCTTGTCGGAAGCAATCACTCCCCCATTGTTGACTACAACTGGGCTAATAACTCACTAACGAGCAAAGAAAATGAAGAAATATGCACACGTGGCTACATGCAGCTCTCACTTTGATCTCAAAACAAGCGCATCTAGTGACCGCTCATACTGTAGCCTAAACACAGTCCAGTTCAAAGTGAATGGCACAGTTCCATATATGGAAATGGAATTTTTCATTTGCTGTATTGGACTTGTGATTTCATGAAATTATATTATATGATATCCCTGTCCCTGTCCCTGTCCCGTTAGGCTAGGCTATGCTAGTCAGCTTTTTTGATGAGGATGCTCCCGGATCCGGGATGGGTATGAAGTAAAAGTTAAGGACAACAAAGTCAAGGTATTGGAGTGGCCATCACAAAGCCCTGACCTCAACCCTATTGAAAATGTGTGGGCAGAACTGAAAAAGCATGTGAGAGCAAGGAGGCCTACAAACCTGACTCAGTTACACCAGCTCTATCGGGAGGAATGGGCCAAAATTCACCCAACTTATTGTGGGAAGCTTGTGGAAGGCTACCCAACATTTTTGACCCAAGTTAAACAATTTAAAGGCAATACTACCAAATACTAATTGAGTGTATGTAAACTTCTGACCCACTGGGAATGTGATGAAAGAAATAAAATATGAAATAAATCATTCTCTCTGCTATTATTCTGACATTTCACATTCTTAAAATAAAGTGGTGATCCTAACAGACCTCACTGACAGGGAATTTTTACTAGGATTAAATGTCAGGAATTGTGAAAAACTAAGTTTAAATGTATTTGGCTAAGGTGTATGTAAACTTCCGACTTCGACTGTACGTGCAGATGAGGATGTGCAAGTAGAAATA
This sequence comes from Salvelinus sp. IW2-2015, assembly GCF_002910315.2. Classification (NCBI taxonomy): domain Eukaryota; kingdom Metazoa; phylum Chordata; class Actinopteri; order Salmoniformes; family Salmonidae; genus Salvelinus; species Salvelinus sp. IW2-2015. The sequence goes on from NC_036855.1 coordinate 58,870,848, forward strand.
CTGGTGTGCAAAAGAGCAGAAAACCAAAAACAAATATGGGGATGAGGTAGGTAGTTGGTTGGGTGGGCTATTTATAGATGGGCTGTGTACAGCTGCAGTGATCGGTAAGCTGCTCTGACAGCTGACGCTTAAATTTAGTTAGGGAGTTATAAGTCTACAACTTCAGTGATTTGCTGAGTAGCTGAGTAGTGTTGGAAGCTATTTTGTAAATGACGTCGCCGAAGTCAAGGATCGGTAGGATGGTCAGATTTACAACGGTATGTTTGGCAGCATGAATGAAAGAGGCTTTGTTGCGAAATAGGAACCCGATTCTAGATTTAATTTTGGATTGGAGATGCTTAATGTGAGTCTGGAAGGAGAGTTTACAGTCTAGCCAGACACCTAGGTATTTATAGTTTTCCGCATATTCTAAGTCAGAACCGTCCAGAGTAGTGATGCTAGTCGGCCGGACGGGTGCGGGCAGCGATCGGTGAAGAGCATGCATTTTGTTTTACTAGCATTTAAGAGCAGTTGGAGGCCACAGAAGGAGTGTTGTATGGCGTCCAAGCTCATTTGGAGGTTTGTTTTGCATATAGACCTACTGCAGCTCTGATTGGTTATGGTGCACCAGTCTGTGTAGAATATGGGCCAGAGTCATGCCTGTCAATGCAATAGAATCCTACTCCAATGCACTCTGCCTACAAKAAAATCTCTTGCACAGTTAATTTTGCATACTAAATCTTGCATAGTTTGTTTTGTTTCAGTATATTACATTGAAAGTGATTCATATTGCATTGATTCGATCACAATTGCTGCAGTAGAGCGAAACGTTGATAATGTCAACTAAATGGGAAACTGTAGAAAGTTGAATGAAGTTCAATCTCGTGCTTCTCTGTGCGGGCTTATATTTCTTCTGCATGGAAGGCCGATGTGAGCTGTGCTCCCTCAGCTTAGAGGGAACATTGGTTATGGCCCATCTGGCTAATAGCATCACAGCATTGGCCAGCCCAGAGTACATCTGAACATATACTCATCTAGAATAGATGGACCTACAACTTTTCTCCTACACCCAACAGCCCCCAGCAGGTGAAGGAGCACATGTGTGAATGACATTCTGACAGCGTTTTGTGAGCACTGTCATGGGGCCCATAATTCTCTCTGATAGGAAATGGTTGAGATGCCAGGATGCATTTTTACCCCTTTTTCCACAGCAGGGCTCCGCTCGCCTGGCCTTGCCTTGTGCAATGTCCACTTTCAAACCTGCAACAGCTTGGAGGGGGAGAGAGGGAGGAGAGGTGCTCTGCACAGCGGCTGCACGCACACAGAAACAGGCTCCCCATTAGTGCAAATACTCCAATTAAGGTCAGTCATGTCTTTGAGTCATGTGGCTGTCAAGTAGGAGATACGACTTAAAACAGCTGCAGAATGTTTACCACATACACAGATAAGATGCGTCCAGCACCGATAGCACTGGCATCCACTTTGGACAGTTTAGTCAGCATCTTACTGTAACAGTTGAGGTCAAAGCACTTGAGGAATGGACAACTAATGTGTTTGGTCAGAGCTCATTGGTTTTCAAAGAAGTTGTGTAAAATGTGGGTTGAGGCCTGACAGGACAGGAACACGAAGTAGTAACACTGCATGGTCTTCATCTGATACCTCTGGCTCAATCAGCCAATCACATCACTCACACCACACAGACAGACCTGCAGGCCTCAAACGCACTGGCAGAGCATCTTATCTCCTTAAAATAACAATTGACTCAGAATGACAGTAAGGTAAATATTTACTTTGAATACTCCCAATAAATGGGGAAAAAAACGGGGTAAGGTATGTAAACAAACCTTGAAGCATTTAATGAGTGGGGAAAATGCGTCACTAACCGTCAGTCTCAGAAGACACAGGTTCACTGTCTCTCCAGTAGGGACAAACATGGGCATGTTCTGCACCAGGGAATGACATTTCCTCAGAAATATTTCCCCCCCCCAGATTTGTAAGAAAACAGAAATTACAATAAAGTCCAGTCTTTTGAATGCTCACTTGGTCCTCCATGGCCTTACAAGTATTTGAGGTGACTTATGTTCTGCCTTGAGTGCGCTGCTTCAGGAAAGAGTGGAGTTGAGGACGGCCAAGCTGGGGCTCAGTGACAGACATCCACTGAGTTACAGTATAGCCTGATTTAAAGAACTACTCAGTGATGAGATCCCACACCTACTCCTAGTAGAAAAGGACTACCCCCTCTCTCACCTGGTTGTCTGTCAGTAAGCAGAAACTTACTGTACTGTATACACACACTGCTTTGACTCATACTGTAGTAAAGAGAAACTCCGCAGAACAAACACCGCTCCCTGTGGACGAGTGCCCCTTCAAAACAGTTTGAACCGCTAACGCTAGCCTTCTAACAGTCAGTCAACAGAGCCAGGGCAACACAGGGGGCGGCAGGTAGCCTAGCCTAAGAGTGTTGGGCCAGTAACCGAAATGTTGTTGGTTCAAATCAGGTGTAAAAATGTGCCGTTCTGTCCTTTAACAAGGCAGTTAACCCCCAACAACAGCAGCTCCCTGGGTGCCGATGACGTGGACGTCGATTAAGGCAGCCCCCCGCATCTCTCTGATTCAGAGAGAGGTTGGGTTAAATGCAGAAGACATTTTTCAGTTGAATCCATTCAGTTGTGCAACTGACTAGGTATCACCTTTCCTAGTACGCACCCCTACGGTTAGCCCCAAACTGACATGTTACATGTGGCCCATAAACTCTTGATTGGCCTCAGAATGATGATATCATCAGGAATGTGAGCTGTTTTTAGATAGAAACACACATGCCTCCCATCTCGTTCTAATGAGGCATCATTCTGTCACTGTACAGAGACTGTGGTGCATAGCACACTGTAGAGGTCACACTAGCTTTGTGGGGTGTTGAGGGATCACACACAATCACTGGCATCAGTGCAATCTGTGATATATCTCCAAGGGCTTTTTGACAGGGAAGGGCGTTGAGAGGAGAGGGGTGAAAGTGAAACACGAGAGTAATTACTGCCGAGGAAATCTGCTATTTCTGTTCCCTTTACAGCCCATCTGAGACAAATCCATGGACCAGGACACAGAATCAGGACCAAATAACTGCAACATGGATGGACCTCTGGCCTGTTGTTGCCTTAGTGAAAATATAGGGGAGAAATAACAATACAGTATTACACCGTAAAGCTAAATGAAATTATAGAGAAATGCTTGCTATGTTTTAGCTAACCTTTTGGCAAGTAAACCCTCGCTCCATTGTAAATACCAGCTCCATGAGTAAAATTGTTGCTTATTTTGTTTTGCGAGGCAAAGCAGAGATTAAATCAAAATAAGACGGGAAAGTCTGGTGAAATGAGAACCCTGAAGGTTTGGAGATAATATACACACTGGCCTCTATCCATCTACCTTAAAGGGTGAAGTCACACCAGTAGGTCACCTGTAGTGCAGTACTATGCTGGACAGGCAGTTCATCTCAGATACACTGGGGATGTTTTGGTGTGGAGATGTCCATCTCTAATGGTGGACTCTATCTGCAAGTCTCCATCTGATGTTTGGGTTTGAATAGTGGTTGTTGAGGAGAGACAAGGGCCCCGGACTGATGCTGATCCGAGTTGTCGTGCCACAGCCAGACAGAACCCCTCTGCTCCAGCCCGTCACCCCCTCCCTCTCCTGACATGTTCCATGCTGTATTATGGGAAACCCTGCCAAGTGCCCCCTGGACCAAACACGGTACTAGAGAGACAGTCTGTATAAGTCCACACGAAGTCACTCCGCTGCACTTGGCTCTCTAAATAAAAATCCTCTGGTCCAGGGTGCATACACTCACACGTGGTTGTTATCCTGACTAATCAACTCTGAAGGTTGGTATTGAATGCATCTCACATGCTTTATAGCATCTGCCTAGGGATTCAGTATTCCCAATGCAATGTCACTGAAAATGCTCATGTCCAGTTTGAAGGGGATTTTTTTTTCTTTATCCACAGAAATACTATTAATCTGTTCCTTGAACCAAAAAAATAAACTCCACATCAGGATCCCATTTCGGGGAGAAACACAATACATGTCAGACACGCTCGCAGGCCAGCTATCAGATAACACAGCCACATTAAGCAACCTAATAGACAAGCATTTCTACATTGTTCTGAACATTYCAGAATGGTCCGGTATTCTCCAGACAGATCTAGCAACAAAGAAGACTAATCTGCAGTTATTATAGAGAGAGTCCCAGTGTCATTGTGGTGTCTTCCAACAGCTCTGTACCACAGGGAGACTACTGTAGGACCAGCAGCTTCATCACATCACTACCTTGGCTTGGACAGAGTGGGACCTGGACTCAGATACTGAAGACATGCAGTTAGCTATGCATGCAGGGGGCAACTGAAACCAGGTGGTATGGCACATCTCCTAGAACCCGTGTTGCTAACAGGAGCACAGGAAGGGAGAGCATATATACCTCTGTCATGTATAAATTACACAGCCACTAGTCGGCTGGCTGGCTCTTGACCTATTTTACAAGTGGGGAGGCCAGTGACCTCTACACACCCAGGCTAAAGGCAGATGGTGGGATTAATTGGCTCGCCGTCCTCGATCATTTGGCCAGAAGAATGCGTGGAATCCAGAGCCACTCCATAAAAGTTGCTCTCTGTGAACACTGCTCCGAATCATTAAATCCCCGTGGCAACAGCCATGTGAGGCTGTAAAACATGAGGAACTACCACTGAGGCCTCAGCTCTGACTCTGAGCCCTCCTCTCCGAGCCCTCCTCTCCCACCTGATTGATGGCAGAGTGAAACTTTACGGGGCGTGTGCAGCACAGGGAGAGCAGAATAAACCACTAATCGCTTTGTCCAATAACTGAAGCGATAGCGCAAAAACCCAATTGCACCCAGGTACATTAAACACCAACCTTTTACTAGATATGTGGTGCGCAGTGAGCACTCACTTTTGACAATCTGTCAAACTATTGCAAATGAAGACTAACTTGAGCATAAATCACTGGGAAAAGATATGATTTGGCCATTCTTCCACCTGCAGCCAAGCATGACTAAGGTAAGGAAGAAGGGAAGTAACAGCATGGTGCAGTAGCAGCACGTGTTGTTGCCAGAGACCTATGTACCCTAGGAAGCTATCTGAGTGGTGGAACAGGCAGAGCTCTACATCACATTACCTTGCCAGAGCTGTCTGCTTAGCACTTGGTCAGCCGGCACATGCTCTCGCTGTCTCGTACTGTTTCCATTATAGACAACTTCAGACGCGCTAAATTAGAACCAGTTAAAGCCCATGAAAACACATCACCGCACCCAGAGTGGGATTGTTTAAAGGGTAGAGCCTGGAAACAAACTCCTGCTTCCTGCTCCTCAAATATTTTGTGGTTTACCTGTTATGAGAATGTTAGGGAACACCCAAGAAAAAAGGCTGTCACTGATATCTGGATACTAACTGTACATTAGCTATTAGAAAACAGTGTTCCATACTTTGTAGAAGGACATTGAGAGACTTTTAGGAGAGATGTTTACTACCTCGTGGAGGGACATACCGCACACAGAACTTTAATAGCTCCGAGTGGCGCAGTGGTCTCAGACACGGCATCTCAGTGCAAGAGGTGTCACTGCAGTACCTGGTTCGAATCCAGGCTGCATCACATCCGGCTGTGACTGGGAGTCCCATAGGGCGGCGCACAATTGGCCCAGCGTCATCCGGGGAAGGCCGTCATTGTAAATAAGAATTTGTTCTTAACTGACTTACCTAGTTAAATAAAGGTTCAAATAAAATTAGAATAACAGAGCCAGGGACAGACTGGCTGAGCTTTGACCCACCTGGAGGGCACAGTTCATCATGCGGATGACGTAGTCAAACTGTTGGTGGTCCAGTATGGCCCGGTTCTGCTGGACGTGCAGACTGAGCTCCTCAGTCAGACACTGGCGACCGCCTTGCCTTTCAGAGCACGCAGCGCAGCTGGCAGGGTCTGGGAACACAGCACAGCAACAGAGCCTGTTTTTAACACAAATACCATAAGACACACCACGACATACATGAACAAATAATCTTCTGAAATGATTTCTTAACATCCCAGAATTCTAGAACCAGCTACAGCAAGAAACCTAAGCTAGTAGCTCTGCAGGAGCTCAGGAACAGGTACAATAGCAGCTACAATATTACCAGTCCAGACAGTGAATTGTTGACCTCTTGGAAATATTAATACGACACATTTCATACTAATGTCAAAGTATGAGGAAAAAATGTGATGGTATTCGTCTGGGTAATAGTTTTCACATTGGCTGTATAATGTATATTGAGGTGAAGGGTTTATAGGCTCGCGGGTGGTGGGTGGGTCTATAGCTGGCGTACTGTGTGTTCCTCTATCGACACAGGGATGCACGGCTGCCTTATATAACCTGCTTATACAGCCAGAGGTGCAGGCAAAAGGAACTGGCTCCATTTCATGCAGTACACAACGGGACACCCGCATCAACAACACCGACTATCAACTTCCTATGGGCTCTTCTAAGGGGTGTCACGGTGCGGGGAAATCAAGAGCATCATTTACGTGTAAATGCTTTATGGGAAAAAGCAGAAAGCAAAACAGCTATGCCATAACCTCGGTGTTAAAACAATGGGGTTATTTCTGCTGATAACAAGGAGATTATGAGGCTAGTCTAAGTGTTTGATTATCTGTCTCCAGTGTGGCCTGTCTCCCAGCCGGGAGGTATAATTAGCCTGATAGAGTTGAGAGCTCTACTCCAGACAGACACACACGGTTGCCGGCCTGCTGTAATCGAGGATGGATGTTCAGTCCAGATGCTGGGCCATTACACGATGGCTGATACACTGTGCTGAGAGACAGGGATTAGGGAGGATGCGTGCGTCACCTTCTCCGTCTCCTGGGTCTTGTTGTCGAAGATGAAGGAGATGCAGCTCCTCACCACCTCCAGCCTGCGAGCGCTGTTGAACACTGAGCCCATCTTCCCCATGATGGACACTGCACAGATGAGGGGTGAGCAGGTTAGGAATACAAGAGTGGTAGAAATACTAGCTATGCTAGTACAGACGCCATTCAATACTCAGCAACTAAGTACTTACAGCTATTAACACTTATAGACAGACCCTGCCAAGCCATTTGTCTCACACAGGAGCAGGCATGGTGTAGAGCTGATGTTTGTGTCTCACATACCCACGTGAGGGCCGGGGCACCACACACTTTCCTTCTCTGCGCGGCGTGGTGGTAGTGATGGCAGGCGCTGGGATGCTTGGCCAGCCTCCGCCAGCAGCCGCCCACCTTCTCATCGTCCAGCAGGGGGAAGGGCACCACATGCCCGCAGGTGGAGCCTCCGTGGGCCGAGGCACTTCTTCTGAACGCCATGTGGGGTTGGGATTCTCCTGTAATGGACCATCAATAATAAAACATACAGACAAGCCCAACACTCTGTGACGCGGCCATAGGCACATGCATAGAACACTAAACGAGTACAGAAAGTACCTAATGTGAACACTATTGCATACAGGCCCAGAGGCTGAGTGATGTTATAACTCACGTTTTTGTAGCAGTTGGTCAAGAGAGTTCCCTCATGTGCTTCTGCAGCTTGCACCGCTGGCGGCCTCCTCCTTAAAAGCGCTCCATGTCAAAGGCCCACCAGCTACAGAACCACGATAAGTCAGCTCAAGCTGTTCCCGAATGATAAACAATCTCTCGACAACCCAGTTTCACTACACAACAGTGAATTAGAAAAATTGATTGCCAAATCATACTGGAGTTGCAAAACATAACGGTCTTGGTCTACAGTACCATGCCCGACAGTACTCATCAAGAGATCAAGCTCTGTAAGAGCGGGACCCAACTTTCAGACACGCAAGCCAGCGAATGGCCATCCATCCAGAACCTTGGTCAGGAAGTCGTTTTCAATCAGGCCTCTCTGGCCCAAGAAGGCAGTCTGTAGGGGGACGAGGTGATAAAGGTTAAATAATGGTAGGCTACATAAAGATGTACTTTTAAGACTAACAGACAAACTTCCTGCTTTCTCATTGCTCTATTCTCTTTAACTTTTTTATATACAATGAACCTCAGTCACAAAAGTGAAACAAATGACTGAAGATATGGTGAATCAGGCCTGTGATCGTGCTAGTGGGTGAAAGAGATAGAAAACGGGGCAGTTTTTCTAGACCCCCAGTCTACGTCTCTCCATAAAAAAGCGTCGGATTTCTGTAGATTCGTGATAAATTCCTGGCCCATAATCCGAGCCATGTGGGTACTTTGAGAGGATGTGCTGAGAGGTTACCACGGAGACGCCGCACACACAAGACAAACACAAACCCAGCTATTTTTCTATTTCTATTTGATATATTTCATATGGCTCATCGCGAGGCCATTGGCCAAGGCTGACAGCACTTAACACAAACAAGCAGATAGCATGGTGAAGAGCCATACTGTCAGTCACTAAAGCGCATCCTAAGAACACACACGCTAAAACAAAAACACCTCCAAACAGCTTTATCAGACAGGATAAAACAGAATCCTCTTGTTCTTGGATTCTCTCCAAACATTCTTTTACAGGCTGAGGAACAAGGGATAAATGTCAGCCTATCAAATGTTAATGGAGACAAACAAATTGAATCAGGTAACCACCTACATTGCAGTGATCGGTGAAATGTGATCTTTTCCGGAATTACAACAGCATGGGGGAGAAACGTGCGTCATCATCAGAAGACACATTGAGGGTGTGATGGAACACGTTTTTGACCCACCCAGATTGAGTTGAACAGAAGTGCGTTGATCTCACCTTGTGAAAGTGGATAACGGGTTCGGAATGGATGCGGATAAGCTGCAGGCAGGACCTGTAGCCCTGGAAGAGTTGTGCAAACAGCCTGAGGAACACGGCTCGCACCTCCTTATCCTGAAAACACGAGAGGGGAGAGTCACCTCACAAACATGCCATGAATACCCCCTTGTTAATTCAGTTCACATCTTAACGTGATTATTCAACCATCTGAAGAAATGGAAAGCCCCACTAAAGTTCACATTTTTGTGCTATTCATAGGTCGGACAAGAGACGAGCGTGCTATAGGAGATATCTCAGAGCAGTGGTGTTCTCCTCATATCACAAACACATGATGTTCTGGGAAAAGGCTCCATCTATTACAATGACACATGGCCAGGGGTAAAGGGTGAAGACCCTGTGTTTACTGGAATGATGGTGCCTTACCAACAGTTTGAGGTTGGAGGGGGCTGTGCGAGGGGGTGGGAAGGCATTGTCAGCTATCTCCAGATCAGGATGCAAAACCTGAAAATAATAAAAATGCCTCTTAGTCTTGACTTTGTTTATTACTAAGTACACTTTTATGGTTCAGATTACATGAACAAAATCATTACAATGACTAGACTAGTTACATAAGGACAGAACATTATACAGCTGTTTGCAACAAACCACATTCTCATTATGATCTAATGTGAAATGTCTAATGGGGATCTGTGATTTCCAAGGATGAGCATTGGTGTATGCTGGGTACCTACCAGAGACAGGGCAGTCTGTAGTGTGTAACAGGTATGTACCAGAGACAGGGCAGTCTGTGTAGTGACCGGCTCGTCACGGGTGCACCTCAGCCACGCTCAAGGTACTAAACGATATCATAACCGCCATCGATAAAAGACAGTACTGTGCAGCCGTCTTCATCGACCTGGCACGCTTTTCGACTCTGTCAATTCACCATATTCTTATCGGCAGACTCAGTAGCCTCGGTTTTTCTAATGACTGCCTTGCTGGTTCACCAACTACTTTGCAGACAGAGTTCAGTGTGTCAAATCGGAGGGCATGTTGTCCGGTCCTCTGGCAGTCTCTATGGGGGTACAAGGTTCAATTCTCGGCCGACCTTTTTCTCTGTAATATTCAATGATGTTGCTCTTGCTGCGGCGATTCCCTGATCCACCTCTACGCAGACGACACCATTCTGTATACTTCTGGCCCTTCCTTGGACACTGTGCTATCTAACCTCCAAACGAGCTTCAATGCCATACAACACTCCTTCCGTGGCCTCCACTGCTCTTAAACGCTAGTAAAACAAATGCATGCTTTTCAACCGTTCGCTGCCTGCACCCGCACGCCCGACTAGCATCACCACCCTGGATGGTTCGACCTAGAATATGTGGACATCTATAAGTACCTAGGTGTCTGCAAGACTGCAAACTCTCCTTCCAGACTCATATCAAACATCTCCAATCCAAATCAAATCTAGAAGTCGGCTTTCTATTTCGCAACAAGCCTCCTTCACTCACGCCCGTTTTACCCTAGTAAAACTGACTATCCTACCGATCCTCGACTTCGGCGATGACATCTACAAAATAGCTTCCAATACTCTACTCAGCAAACTGGATGCAGTTTATCACAGTGCCATCCGTTTTGTTACTATAGCACCTTATACGACCCACCACTGCGACCGTGTATGCCCTAGTCGGCTGGCCCACGCTACATGTTCGTCGTAAGACCCACTGGCTCCAGGTCATCTACAAGGCTATGCTAGGTAAAGTGCCGCCTTATCTCCAGTTCACTGGTCACGATGGCTACACCCCACCCGTAGCACGCGCTCCAGCAGGTGATCTCACTGATCATCCCTAAAGCCAAAACCTCATTTGGACGCCTTTCCTTCCAGTTCTCTGCTGCCTGCGACTGGAACGAATTGCAAATCTTCTGAAGTTGGAGACTTTTATCTCCCTCAACAACTTTAAACATCTGCTATCCGAGCAGCTAACCGATCGCTGCAGCTGTACATAGTCCATCGGTATATAGCCCCCAATTTACCTACCTCACCCATACTGCTTTTATTTATTTACTTTTCTGCTCTTTTGCACACCAGTATCTCGACTTGCACATGATCATCTGATGATTTATCACTCCAGTGTTAATCTGCTAAATTGTAATTATTCGATTTATTGCCTACCCCCTCATGCCTTTTGCACACATTGTATATAGATTCTCTTTTTTTCTACATGTTCTTGACTTGTTTATTGTTTACTCCATGTGCAACTCTGTGTTTGTTGTCTGTTCACACTGCTATGCTTTATCTTGGCCAGGTCGCGTTGCAAATGAGAACTTGTTCTCAACTAGCCTACCTGGTTAAATAAAGGTGAGAAAAAAAAATGAAAAAAAAAAGTAGTGTGTAACAGGTATGACCCAGAGACAGGGCAGTCTGTGTAGTGTGTAACAGGTATGCACGTACCAGAGACAGGGCAGTCTGTGTAGTGTGTAACAGGTACGTACCAGAGACAGGGGCAGTCTGTGTAGTGTGTAACAGGTACGCACGTACAGACAGGGCAGTCTGTGTAGTGTGTAACAGGTATGTACCAGAGACAGGGCAGTCTGTGTAGTGTGTAACAGTGGTTCAGGGAGCTGGGACAGGGCAGTCTGTGTAGTGTGTAACAGGTACATACGTACCAAAGACAGGGCAGTCTCTGTAGTGTGTAACAGTGGTTCAGGGAGCTGGGACAGGTGGATGCACTCTGGAATCTTTATGGTTCCTCCATCCAGATCAGCTATGATAACGTCCAACTGTAAGACAGACAACACACATCACTAAACAATCCTTTCGAATTAGTTAGATTCCTATTTTAGCTGTGGAGCACATTCTACATTACTATGGCAGAGCGTATAAGACAAACTAAGGCCGAAACCTGCCAAAACAGGGTCTTGGCCAACACAGTGGAGGAGTCACAACTCCCTGAATCTAAGGGACTCAGGAGGCCGCATCAATCGGCACAAGGAACGTCAGCTCAACATAACATTTCCTTAAAATGTACAGTGACTCATATATATCATAGGGCTCCATTATTCACTGACAACTGGTTACATTGGGCAAGCTTTCAATGAATCAGTCTAAATAAAAGGTATGTTGTTATCCCCGGTGTACTGTACATGTTGAATCAGGGTCAGAGGCGGTTCATGTCTGGAGAAGGTGCTAAAGATCACTCACCAGTTCTTGGATCTCGCTCTGGAACATGGAGTGGACCCCGATGATGAAGGGGGTGGGTGAGCTCAGCACCTCTAGCAGCCGTGACGGCAGGATGGGGATGTATGGGTAACTGAGTTTCAAACAGGAGACGACAGTGAGTAAACACACACAACACTTGCCAGGTCAAATTCGACATCAAACTGTGGTGCTCAAAGTGACCATTTTGGGTGTTCAGTAAACCAGAGAATAATCTTTCAAGTACATTTACATTTGAGTCATTTAGCAGACACTCTTATCCAGAGCGACTTACAGTAAGTGTATTCATCTTAAAGACATGAGAACAGATAACCAAGACCATTTTGGAATGTTGTTTTGTTTAGTCACAAAATGTCAGAAAGTCAGTTGGCAACGCAATCAACATGAACATCTTAAAACGTTTGCACTTTCAATGGACTCATAATCAAAGCCAGCCTAAGTGTAACAATTTTACTGAGGAACAAACAAATCACGATAATAAGAAACGATAAAAAAAGAAACATCATTCAAGTCACACTTGGTGCAAGGCAAGTCATGTCAATAGCCGAGGTGTAATGGGGACTGATGGGGGACCGTGGAGACCGACGGGCCAATCACGTACCTGTATTTGAGGGGGAACATGAGTGCCTCCAGGGCACGCGACGCCTCCCCTAGTCTCTGGTAACTCGTAGAATGGAACAAAACCTTGTGCTCGGTCAGAACCGCACAGAAAAGACTCAGAACATTCTGGATTCCTGGCAGAAGAAAGTAGAGAGAATGTGTAATTAAATGAGGTATTCGGTTGGACAATTGATAAAAAATAAATTAAAAAAAACATACTGTTGGGGGTGGATTTTTATTTCAAAGCTGAGCAAACAATACTCAGAGTAAATTATATTTCTTTGGTAGAACATGTGGTGATAGAACATGTGGTGTTATCAATCATTCTATGTGACTAGCTGTTTATTGAAATTATTGAAGGAAAGATGTGTTTTGCAGAGACATACTGTATGAAAACCAAAGTACTCTATATGTATCACAATATTTTGAAAACATCTCCCTCTTTACTCACAGTATATTATTCACCATTACATTGACTTATAACAAACAAATGGCTGAGAAAACAATGTTCTTCTTGCCAACAGTGATAACAGGTGGGTAAACAATGCAATTTCAGCTACAAAACAGCGCAGTGAATATTATACACTGAGTGGACAAAACATTAGGAACACCTGCTCTATCCATGACAGACTGAACAGGTGAAAGCTATGATTCCTTATTGATGTTACTTGTTAAATCCACTTCAATCTGTGTAGATGAAGGGGAGGAGACAGGTTAAAGATGGATTTTTAAGCCTTGAAAGATTGTGTGTGTGTGCCATTCAGAGGGTGAATGGGAAGAAAAAAATATTTAAGTGTCTTTGAACGGGGTATGGTAGTAGGTGCCGGGTGTACCGGTTTGAGTGTGTTAAGAACTGCAATGCTGCTGGGTTGCTCAAGCTCAACAGTTTCCCGTGTGTATCAAGAATGGTCAACCACCCAAAGGACATCCAGCCAACTGACAACTGCGGGAAGCATTGGAGTCAACATGGGCCAGCATCCCTTTGGAGCACTTTCGACACCTTGTGGAGTCCATGCCCTGACGAATTGAGGCTGTTCTGAGGGGCAAAAGGGTGTTCCTAATGTTTTGTACAGTCAGTGTATATCATTAATGATAAGGACAATACAATCTGAAAAATAGCCAGAGGAAATGACACGCTATGAGACGATATAATCTGTCAAATACCAATATGACAGTCCAGACAAATTCTCAAGTTTACAGTTCCTGTTATTGTTTCCTATCAACATAGTGTTAGACCCATCCATCACTCATTACAGAGATGAAGACAACGGAACACTGGCAAACATATCAGCAGTCCGCTACAAACTGAGGTCCCTGATTCTRTGTCTGCCTCCAGCTCAGATAGGCCCTGATAAACAGGAATCGGAACATAGACATTGTCTGTTCCGTTGTTGACGGAATACCAGGATCTCCCAAGCGACACAGGCTGGTCACTTGGCTCATTCTCTGTCACCTCAACATGACTTCCTGTGTGGAAGTGCATAGGTCTGAGGTGACTCATCTGGCATTTTTTCGTTTGGCAGCCAATTAGGTTTCATAATGGCATCCTGAGGTAAGCAGCCTGGCTCGTTTAGTGTCCTTGAGGTGTTTACATATCTATGGGAAACAGCGACACATTTCCGACCCTAAATAACAAGAGACCGACCGGGCCAAGACAAAGGCAGCAACAACAAACAGCCCAGCAGCCTGTCCAGGGCCTGTCCATTCTATCCCCTTGGGGGCCACACTTCCTGAGCAGTGTGACATGTTGGACGGACATTCCTCTAGGATGACCTCTGGACACAGTGGTGCGTAGACATGCTACACGTATATGCACCACACCACCCACTAGGTCTGGGCCTTTTCCCCAGGTCTTGTTTGGTCATAAGGTGGATTGAATAACTCAGTACCTGACAGACTGGGGCGAGACAAATCACACACATGGGGAAAGGGTGGGGGGGGTGTAGTCTACTGCAAGTTGTACGGTATTTCATGTTATAACTCAAATCTGTGTTTAATCATTTGTTCTTACAGATTTGACTGACTGTCATGATGAATCACATAGATTTAGCATGTTACACAAAACACATGGCGTTAAATAGACACTCCAACCAGAGGTGGAAGACGACACAGCCCAGCCAACATGGAGCAAATCTGTTGCTGATTCATAGAAAACAACCACGGAAGTATGAGAGATTATAAATAATGAGAGAATATGTTCTGACATATGATCCGACCTTGGGCTGTGCAGCGGTTGCATCGTCACGATACTCGAACACGCGCAGTGCTTCCCCTAGAACTTTTTGGGTCAGTGGTGGCAAAGGAAGAACGAATGATAGCACTAGAGATGATGGCGCCGGCAGATGGTCGCCTCGCTTCAGGTCCTTAGAAAACTATGCAGTTATCACAAGCATTTCGCTACACTCGCATTAACATCTGCTAACCATGTGTATGTGACCAATAACATTTGATCTGAATGTGAGAAGGTCACTTGGTGACTTTTTGAAAGGACATTCTACAAAAGAAATTATGAAAATAAAAAATGTAAAATGTTGACACCATCTGAAATAACATTTAGCTCAACTGATGCAGCATAGCGGCTTTAAAGCACTAATGCGGTCCTTGTTAAAAAAATAGATTATTATATATCACTGTATGTCTAATAAATCACTGTTTATTTAATAACTCCAAAATATATTTTGTAAAAAAATAAATCCCCTGAGGCTCCTTTTGGCCCTTGAAATGCTCAGTCTGATCGTGTGGACGTTAGGAAACAAATTTGAAGATACTGTATTTACATACACAGCCCTGATTGGGTTGATAGGATGGTCTAGAGCCTACCCCCTTACCTAGATGAACAGTCATGGTCTATTTTAATTACATCACACAAACAGCTCTTACACAAAAGGCCATTATCAGAATTTCAGTGTTATTCCGACCTCATACAATCACGTTTTTAACTGCACTGCCCCTTTAAATAAATAGGCTGAAGCATGGGGTTTACATCTGCAAAATCTCAAAATACTCTAAATGCATCCAATGCTACTTGGTACAAATAAACGTTGTAACTTGTCACTTAACTTAAAATGACAGAACGRCTAGGTTCAAGTTTAACAACGTTTACTAAACCGTATTTCCACAATACATAGTTGCCACTGCACTCAGGCCAGGTCCATCAGCAGTGAGACTACCACACAGGCGTACTAATAACAAAGTGATAGCGCCATATTAACAGAAATATAGAGATACTTAAAACATGAATGTAACAGTCACTCTGATCTTAAGTGTCTAGGCAGAGGTTTTTTTWAAACGTGGCGGCAACAAATTTGCAGCAGCGGCCCGCCCCTGCTAATATAGGGGAAACACTGATTCTGCACTCAGAACATACTCTCAGCCCGCATTGTATAACAGCAGTGATGGATGGGAGATGCAAGGTGCTTCTCTTACACAAGTCGCATGATCTGATCGCTTCTGGTGCTGTTGGAATGCTTACCCTTCATATGATATCATGCAGTACTGATCAGTTCTTACAGGACATCGGTCACGTCACCTGTAGCCCAAGGACATGACAGAGAGCATCTCTTAAGAGTTACGTGCAGGACTGCACAAGGGTATTGTAAGCAAACAGCAGTGGCGTGAGGTGCCCAGGCCTCTCTATCAGCCCATYATCTTCATCTGTCAGGGACAGGGGCCATGTTCAGATCCAGCACAGAGGGGAATGGACACACTACTGTACACATCACACAGAGACATTCCTCCTGATGGTTGGACTGAGCTGCACAGTAACAAGCCCCATCTCCTCCTGTTACTCCAAAAACAGCTGTCTAGACCTGAGGAGTTTAGACCTATCCTCTATCAAGCTCCGGGTAAATTCTACACTTTGGAATGTAAAATTTAGAGAGACATGAATCTAGTCCGTTTTATTAGCTTTGTGGACTGTTCCTGGATAACATGTGCAGTATTTGGTAACAAAAACAAAGTCGGTGAGGACTGACACAAACCATGGCTGAGGATAATGTCAAGGTACAGGCCATTTGTCTTCCTCCATCTCTGTGTGTATCCAGATTGGCTACAAACACATGCCTTGAACATGACCCTGATACTTTGTGTATCACCCCCCCCCCTCCCCCATGTGCACGTCCACTGCTCGCTGTCCAAATAAACACAAAGGAGCATGCAAACTATTATTGAATTCCTCAAGGGGTTCAGGGACTAATGCTTACAAGAAACATAATCCATTTAGTTTTGTAACACATTCTTCTAATCACACTAAATGAGGGCCTATTTTCCATTACAAATAAAAGAAAGCATCAGAAAAATTTGTTTGGAGTTCACTTATTTACTAACTTGTCCCCAACATCGGCCCCTGGAATGTAGACTTGACTGCTGCGGTGATTTGTGTGTATTAAGGACATGATAAAACCACATACTTGAGTCCAGTGTATGAACGAATGCAGTGCGCAGGAATTTGGGACAATATACGGTAATGCCCACCTGAAGCCACCAAACCACAGCAAAGCTACGTCATGTGAACAAGGATGCAAAACAGACAAAGCAAATCCTAGTAAAGGAGTATACATACAGTGCCTTGAGAAAGTATTCACACCCCTTGACTTTTTCCACATAACTCGGCCACTCAAGAACATTCACGGCCTCTTGGTAAGCAAATCCTGTGCATATTTGGCTTTGTCATTTAGGTTATTGTCTAGGATTTTGTCTGTGTGTAGCTCCATTCCATTTATTTTTTTACTGTGAAAAACTCCAGAGTCCTTAACGATTACAAGCATACCCATAACATGATGCAGCCACCATTATGTTTGAAAATATGGCGAGTGTTACTCAGTAATGTGTTGTATTGGGTTTGTCCCAAACATAACACTTTGGATTCAGGACAAAAAGAGAATTGCTTTGCCACATTTTTTGCAGTATTACTTTAGTGCCTTGTTGGAAACAGGATGCATGTTTTGATATTTGTTTTACTGTGTACAGGCTTCCTTCTTTTCACTTTGTCAATTAGGTTAGTATTGTGGAGTAACTACAATGTTGATCCATCCTCAGCCAATAAACTAACTGYTTAAAGTCACCATTGGCCTCATGGTGAATTCCCTGAACAGTTTCCTTCCTCTCCAGCAACAGAGTTAGGAAGGACGCCTGTATCTTTGTAGTGACTGGGTGCATTGACACCCCATCCAAAGTGTAATTAATAACTTCACCATGCTCAAAGGGATTTTCAATGTCTGCTTTTTTTTTTTTTTTTTACCCATCTACCAATAGGTGCCCTTCTTAGCAAGGCATTGTAAAACCTCTCTGGTCTTTGTGGTTGAATCTGTGTTTGAAATTCACTGCTCGACTGAGGGACCTTAAAGATAATTGTACAGTTTAGGTCGGAAGTTTACATACACCTTAGCCAAATACATTTAAACTCAGTTTTTCACAATTCCTGACATTTTATCCTAGTAAAAATTGCCTTAGGTCAGTTAGGATCACCACTTTATTTTAAGAATGTGAAATGTCAGAATAATAGTAGAGAGAATTATTTATTTCAGCTTTAATTTCTTTCATCACATTCCCAGTGGTTTATACGTTTACATTCACTCAATTAGTATTTGGTAGCATTGCCTTTAAATTGTTTAACTTGGGTCAAACGTTTTGGGTAGCCTTCCACAAGCTTCCCACAATAAGTTGTGTGAATTTTGGCCCATTCCACCTGACAGAGCTGGAGTAACTGAGTCAGGTTTGTAGACCTCCTTGCTCGCACACGCTTTTTCAGTTCTGCCCACACATTTTCTATAGGATTGAGGTCAGGGCTTTGTGATGGCCACTCCAATACCTTGACTTCGTTGACCTTAAGCCATTTTGCCACAACTTGTGAAGTATGCATGCGGTCATTGTCCATTTGGAAGATCCATTTGCAACCAAGCTTTAACTTCCTGACTGAGGTCTTGAGATGTTGCTTCAATATATCCACAATTTTCCTCCCTCATGATGCCATCAATTTTGTGAAGTGCACCAGTCCCTCCTGCAGAGAAGCACCCCCACAACATGATGCTGCCACCCCCGTGCTTCATGGTTGGGATGGTGTTCTTTGGCTTGCAAGCCATCCCCCCCTTTTTCCTCCAAACATAACGATGGTCATTATGGCCAAATAGTTATATATTTTTTTCATCAGAGCAGAGGACATTTACAAAAAAAAATACAATCTTTGTCCCCATGTGCAGTTGCAAACCGTAGTCTTGCTTTTTTAAAGGCGGTTTTGGAGCAGTGGCTTCTTCCTTGCTGAGCGGCCTTTCAGGTTATGTCGATATAGGACTCGTTTCACTGTGGATATAGATACTTTTGTACCTGTATCCTCCAGCATCTTCACAATGTCCTTTGCTGTTGTTCTGAGATTGATTTGCACTTTTCGCAACAAAGTACGTTCATCTCTAGGAGACAGAATGCGTCTCCTTCCTGAGCTGTATGGCGGCTGCGTGGGTCCATGATGTTTATACTTGCGTACTATTGTTTGTACAGATGAACGTGGTACCTTCAGGCGTTTGGAAATTGCTCYCAAGGAGGAACCAGACTAGTGGAGCTCTACACTTATTTTACTGAGGTCTTGGCTGATTTCTTTTGATTTTCCCATGATGTCAAGCAAAGAGGCACTGAGTTTGAAAGTAGGCCTTGAATATATCCACAGGTACACCACCAATTGACTCAAATTATGTCAATTAGCCTATCAGAAGCTTCTAAAGCCATGACATCATTTTCTGGAATTTTCCAAGCTGCTTAAAGRCACAGTCAACTTAGTGTATCTAAACTTCTGACCCACTGGAATTGTGATACAGTGAATTATAAGTGAAATAATCTGTCCGTAAACAATAGTTGGAAAAATTACTTGTGTCATGCACAAAGTAGATGCCTTAACAGACTTGCCAAAACGATAGTTTGTTAACAAGAAATTTGTGGAGTGGTTGAAAAACAAGTTAATGACTCCACCCTAAGTGTATGTAAACTTCTGACTGGCTACAGAGATGAGGTAGTCATTCAAAACTCATGTTAAACACTATTCATGCACAGAGTGAGTCCATGCAACTTATAATGGGTTGAATACTTACTGACTCAAGACATTTCAGCTTTTCGTTTTTTAATCATTTGTAAACATAAAAAAATATAAAACATTCACTTTGATATTATGGGGTATTGTGTGTAGGCCAGTGACCCAAAAAATCTAAATTTGATACATTTCAAATTCAAGCTCTAAAACAACTAAATGTGGAAAAAGTCAAGGGGTGTGAATACTTTCTGAAGGCACTGTACATGTTCATTTGTACAGCATTAATCCAACTGCTTAGTGGCTATTCAATGTGAGAGTTTAAAATTGTGATTTGGACAGATGCTTTATTCATTCGTGTTTTAACTCTAAACCTCTTAATAACGGAGTTGAACCTAAAAAAGTTTAATACCGTCAAGGATCAAGACCGGATAACCTGTCATACAACTAAGCTACTTACTAAAATAAACGGGGGGAAAAACTATGCAAACAATATGATTAAGAGGGATATTCCTAATATCTGGCACTACAGTTCGTATTCAGCTGTCAAGTTATTTGAGTCGCCCGCGATATCATGTTAACAGGAAACACAAGCTAAATTACAATGTGAGTTGTGTATACTGACTGTACGTGACCAACAGGCAGAGAAGCCTTGAGCTACTGTACTGCAACTAAGTAGACCCAATACAGACCAGACTGTAAATAACGGAGTGAACATGATGGTACCATAAAGTGGAGTCGAGTTCATGAAGTTTGGGATTGACTGGTTGTACTGTAGTGCAGTGTCGTGTCTTTGGCATCATTAAAATTAAGACTTATTTTATCAAATCAATTCTGTAATTATTATTAAGTGATTAAACTAATCATGTCAATTTAATTAACCAGGAAGTCAGGGCGCCAAGGAAAATCTTAAGATTACAAAGTTATAATTTTGCTAATATAACTTTTCAGATATTTTAATATCTGACCAATTAGTCTTCTAATTAATTAATCATTCTTTACCTCATGCTAGTCTCATTCCAAACGTCAAAAGTTGTTGGTTATCTGCACGAACCCAGTCTTTGCTATGAATCATCCATACATCAATTGTCTTAATCATTTATTTACTAACTAACTAAATAATCACAGAAATGCATAAACAAACAACATATATGGTTACAAGGAAATAAGGGAAGTGGGTGTGGACTGAGAAGGCCGGGAAAGACAAGAGTCACTACACAGCTGACAATTATAATAATTGAAATGCTAATCCTTTGCACATGAATGCTCACTCATTCGGGGATAATTGCAATCAATATATATTTACGCTCAGTGTGTCGTCGTGATCTCTGTTGGAATCGTCCATCTTTCTGTTGGAAAGTTAATCCGCCTGTCTCTCTCTTCTACAAAGTCTTTGGTTAGAATGGATACTTCAGAGTAACATTTAGAAATGTTCTTATAGGATAGATGTTTCGGCGGTTGTCGGTCTTCACATTCAGTCGACATAAATTCTAGCTGCAGACTAGTAATTAGTTTGGAAGATTTGCTCTTATTCTGTCGGTATCGATAGTCTCAGAGTTKAACTATTTCCACCAGTGTAGCCAATGCTCCACGTGGTTTGGTTAGGAATGCAACAACCGAGGAATGCATGGTCTCTACTCAAACCTTTGCCCTCTCGGTAATCAAGGTACGCATGGTCTCTACTTAAACCTTTACCCTCTCGGTAATCGAGGTACGCATGGTCTCTACTTAAACCTTTGCCCTCTCGGTAATCGAGGTACGCATGGTCTCTACTTAAACCTTTCCCCTCTCGGTAATCGAGGTACGCATGGTCTCTACTTAAACCTTTGCCCTCTCGGTAATCGAGGTACGCATGGTCTCTACTTAAACCTTTGCCCTCTCGGTAATTGAGGTATGCATGGTCTGAAGCGGGCTTGTCCAGGTGGGGGTTATATTTGGAACAGCAGAAAAGGTTGTCCCATGACGCCAGATCAATGCCTGTGCTCATGGGGCGGGCCAATGACTTAGTTAACTTGAAAGGTAATTGGATTGTCTTTCATTAAACAGTTTAAAATCACATTACATAATTTCACAAATAGTTTCATCTTTACTCATTCATTTTATACAATAATTAGATGCTAAACTCATAACGGAGACTCTTGTATAAACAGAGTTATGGTAATGTGGCTGTATTGTCTCTCATGAGGTCACAAACATTAAACAAAATGGACCGGTTGTAGCTGGATTCTCCTTTACACATTCTCCAAAACATGGATATTGTTCAGTTCTCAAGTTCTGTGAGGTAGAAGAAGTTCCTTTGTTCTACTGTGAAACCCTCTTTCTATACTGCATGAGAGAGAGAGAGTCTCCTCCAGRAATTTACGACCTGAGATAACAGAACCGGGGTGTAGAGGGAGAGAGAGGGAAGGCACTCGCTATACCCAAAGAGGGCCACGTCATGACAGCAGTAATGAGGAAGCAGAAGCCCAGTGACATACCAAGCTGCTGGAAGAGCAGGGCCACACTCTTGCATGTAACAGGCAGGTTGTCATTCAGAGGGGTTTGGATTAGCTGTCGGTCGCCAGCTCCCAGGGAAAACAGTTTCTGTGAGAAAATCACAAAAAACACAAAAGTCATAGGTTATATGAAAAACCATTGGATGGATCTATCATAGAACTAGACAAGACTGTTTCAGTAGAGGGACATTTTTTGCTAACAGACATCAAAACATGTTTTCATGGTACTGTATATATCATTAGGAAACTGAACAAGACTGTACCTCAGTACAAGGCCAAAGGTCATATAGGCAAGGGAGAAATGACAGTACAATGGCAGTTAAGGGATCCACTGTGTGAGAGTTTTTTTGACGATCTCCCAGAAAATGAATAAAACACGTGTTGTTGAACCCGATGGACATCRCAGCTGCATGACTGAATTAGCCTTTGAATCAGTCCGGCAGCAATGGGAGAAACCTCAATTGCATGTTAACCTAAATTTCACTGGCATGGCACAACGCCTCTGCAATCCAATAGGGACAGCAGCGTCCATCGCTGTATCCAGTGTGGCTGAAGGTAGAGAAGTAAGCGTACAGTGGAAACAGTGTGTTCGCGTGAACACAATCAGTACGTCTAATTCAGCTAAACCAATGTTGAACATGATAGGGGTACAGACAGTGGTTCAACGGAGTTTGGCTTTTGACCTGACAAAGATCCTAGTGGATTGAACCATGGTCAATAAAAGGTATTAATTGGGATCATAGCCTTTCAACTCAGTTTGAACCAGCTAGAGAACAACTCTCTGTTCCCTGATTCATGACATTCCTTCATGTTTGACAGTCTGTTGAAGGATGAGTTTGTTCCACTCCTGAGGTTTCTAACTCATGTTGTGTCACTACAGCCTAAAGCCCTTGGCTCTGCGGGGAGTGGCGATAGTTTGAGGAGGAACACTGACATGAGTTGGTAAATTATATCAAAAACACTAAATTACCCTAAGGTTCAGGATGTGAACTTAATCATGGGCCACATTCCTACCCCTTTACAAATACAGTTGAAATATTGTCCAGTTTTTTAAAGCCACATTGATCACCATTGTCTAGACTTTAAGGGAACAGACCAGCGTAGGGTTTTTGTTATAGGACAGCTTCAGATGTGGGTTTCAATAACCTAGTGAGAAGTGAAAATATAAAAACAGGCCCCCTACTCTGTTTGTTTCTACCCTAGCTTCACTAAGTAATGTAATCAGAAGAGCAGCCAGAAAAACGTAATAGTATTATGAGGACATTTCTACACGCGGTGGTACAAGCAATCTATGGCACCATCTAGACGAGGAATGCATGATTGAATGGAAAGCAAACGCAAATTTTTCTGAACTCTCATATGGGCCAAAACATGACTTTCTTCCCTCACTCCCACTCTACTTGTAGGAGAAACTATAATAAGCATCAGGCCGTCAGTGAGTAACCAGCACCTTGTGTGGGTCTAGCAGCAACATTAACCCAGACTGACCCCTAGTCTGGGGTGGATTCATGCCTCTGTGGAGAGCATGCCAGAGGGGTTGAGAGGGGGTTAGACAAGCCCTCTAAGATGGAGGTATTTGAGGAATTGTTTGCTTTAGTAAGGCCTGCTTACCTGGGAGCCGCCAGCCACAGGAACCATGCACGTGAAGAGGTTGGAAACCAGCCCCTCCARGGGGAACGGCAGGCTGTCGACGTACACCGTGTAGATCAGGCCCAAGCAKCCCTGGGGAGGTCAGGAGGAGACAGACACACAACCAGGTCAATCAACACACTCACATAGATGTATCACAAGATATACACCCAATCACAGTTTCGCACCTACATGGACAATTAAAAACACTGTGGGAATTCGTCATCCAATACCATCAGATTTATAGTATTTTATGTAATATTCCCAATGTACAGCTGAGATGTGTGGTTTAATGGCAAATGCCATTTGCAAAGCTAAAAATAAATGCTAAATCAATATATGTGTTTTGGAGACATTTGAATGCCAAAGTTGAATAGCGTAGTGGTCCAGTGGGGTGCCTAGGGACAGGAGAGATCCGCTAAGCCCCACTCTGTTCTTAAGTGAGGGATTGGCTGGATATCCTGGCCTTGAGTACATGCAGAATTCACTCTATAAAGCCAATATGTGCATTCTACACACACAGGATCCAACATGACGCATTCTATCACCATCATGAGACAATTGATAGTCAATGCACTAATTGCTGCGCTACCGTTTATCATGCCAATGCTAATTAGGCAGAGATAAGTAAAGTGAAGTCATGAACCTCATGAATAGGGCCAAGAATGTTCCTGGCCAGGTAACTATAGATAGCAAATAAACCCGCAAAAACTGAAACGACCACTATGCATGGTCATCTGACATTTTGAAAGGAACCTATTTTAGTCAGGAATGAATCAGTGTTATCATGTTACCCGGAATATTTCAGGATAATCCAGCCTGGAGACCAGAATGAGACTTTTGGGTGCAAAGACTTGAGCGGGCTGGATCAAGCCATCCTCTTCCTCATCCTCATCTGCATCGGTAGTCTTTGTTCCCTGAAACAGCAAAACAGAAGAAGTTATTCAAATGGGAGAGTTCAACAGTGATATGGGGGTGAGTTAAGACCCTGTGCAGAGTAACCGCATATAGCAGGTGTAAAAAAAACGCCTGAACGGAGGCATAAAAAAAACACCTGAACGGGGACGGAAAAAAACCGCCTGAACGGAGGCGTAAAAAAACAGAAGCTTTTCTGCTTACCCGCTGAGGGTGGCTCTAGTGTTATCTACTTCCAGGTCAAACCACAGCGTGTACATTCTACAGTACATCACATACTGTAGCCTATTTTTGGAAACGTGCATGTGCCACCCCCTCCTCGAGAATTCTGATTGACGCAGGCACAGAGTACAGTGCACACAGTACGAGTACTATTCAAAGTGATAATGCTACATTACTTATCAGTCAAAAGAACACAGTATGGAAAAGTCCCCGCAGGCAGACACAGTACTATCTGCAAAAAACTCTAAATCCTGTGTTTCCTCTGCAATGGGATATATAGACTTATTTTGAATTTTAAAAGATCCTCTCCAAATCTGTAGTACCCATTAAAACAGATACTCATCGCAGTTGAGGAGTTGAAAGAGCAAAGAGGATTTTCTTCAAATCACCATGGGGTTCATAAAAGATTACTAACCCAAAAAATAGAGCATAAAACATGTATTGTCATGGAGACCGTTTGAACAAAACCCAGGAGCTTAAGAGAGGAGGAGTGTCATTTCCCTTCCAGAGTCACATACTGACTGTAAATCAGCAGTGAGATGTATATGAAACCAAGTCAACTATGTATCAAGTCACATTACTCGGTTTACTAAAACAGTTGTGAAAGCACTAATAACACAGTATGAATAGGCTACTTCCAGTCTGGAATTTACCCATACTACTTTCTCATCTGTTCAGTTGTTCCTTCACAAAATAGGGTATTTATTTTAAAAAGACTACAATGTCATTACTTTGGTTCCTTTACTTGTCGAGGAATAATATTTTGTGGTTTGGAGATGTTATTCTAAACTATGGATACAAACCCAGAGCTGGTGGTTTGAAACATGTTCAATTCAATTTGGCTGGGGTTGTAGTTCAAAAATTACATTTCCTACAAAACGGAGTCACAACATGTAATCAGTATAGAAATATTTATAATAAACTCCCTGAAGCCTAAATTAAGAAAAATGTTTTTTTCTCCCCCATAATAATAGAGAACCAAAGATAATTAAAGCAAAAGCTACTTGACCTCTGACCCAGTAACCACACTGGAGATAGACCTACTGTAGGCCTACCTGTAGGATATTAATCATTCAAAACCTAGCCAAAATACGATGCAGACACTTGGGTTCGAAGGACATGGCGTAATGTACCATAAATAGYAATTGAGTGACCACGTTAAACTAACAGCATATGGGCTAAGTCATTAAGGTGAATGATTTGAACAAAGATACCTCCCCACTCCTTCCCMAAGTGCTCCACTGGGACACAGAGGTCAAGTCTCAGTGGTCTCATCTCAATCTGGTTCCAATTGTCCCATACCAGGAGCCGTCAGTCCTATCAGTTTACAGAGATAGCAGCCTCACAGGGCTCGTTCCTGGCTAAACCCTTTATCAGAATCACATATATTCCTTCAGACAATGAAAACATGCCACAAGAGCTCTGGCATGCTCCGAGCAGGGAACACAGGATCTAAATATGCGTCAGATGGGAAACATATTTCTACAACATTCTGAAGATTTGATTCAATTATCGGCAAAAATACATTTCTGCCTCTTGAATCCAAGCACATAGAAAAAAGCCACGCTGGTTTAAACGTTACAGGGTAAGGCTCATGATAATGCCCACATAAACAAAAACAAAAACTGCTGTATGCTGGCTTACAGGGTCTACAAAAACCATGTGTGCCCTTCTCAGTAAAATGCTTTGCAGACTAGGCCCAATATACTATCCAAATTAGGTGTATTTGACAAAACACATGATGCACCTCAAACTAGTGTTGTCACGATACCAACATTTTACTAACGATTAAATACCAGGCCAAGTATCACGATACCAGAGAGAATTCTGATTGGACTAGTGTCCCATTCGCCCCCCCCGAAACTTATTCCTGTTTTGTAAACGTTATGTGCAAGTGCTACACAAAAAAATCTGTCACTGATATTCACACTTCTCCTCAATAAAACAGAAATTGAATGGCTAATTTGCTCATATTTGCAAAGGTCTACTTGTGATTTGGCTGGAGGAATGGGGAAAAAGGAACATACATGCATAGTGATCTGCATGTCATTGTGGCAGTAAGGGGAAAACACTGCATGAAACCTTTACTCCTCAGTTAACAGACAAGTCTCTCTCTCTACCTCAAAACACACACCACTCTCTCTCGCTCCCACAAACACATACACACTGCTCCCAAATTTAAAAACGTTAGGCACCAAAACAGAATGTAAGGAGCACCAGAAAGAGAGATTATGAATCCTACTTTTGAAGCACATCCCATGAGAAGCAGGCCCTTTTCTTCCTGGACCAATCAAATGTGCCTTAACCTACTGTCAAGGTACCAGGTGGTTAGCTAGCTAGGTAATATGACTGAACAACATTGTTATCAAAACAATAATTAGCGGCCTGGGATTAGTTTAAAACGGCCCGCGATATGGTTTGTGAAATYATATAAAATGAGCSYAAAATCGCGCAGGAAGGAAAAAAGGTAGGTCCGGTAATAGCCCTTTTCTTTGCTGTAAAGCTGTAAACACGACTGTTGCGAAGCTGTTTTTACTCTCTGTTCCTGCTGCGTGACCGTGAACTTTCAAAGCCTATCAGACTGGCCTGTGCACTTGGTTATACCAGGGATGAAATKATATACAATGTATTAACTTTCCTCGCACTGCGCGCTGCTCCAATGTATCAAATGTAGAAATGTAACCTGTAGCAGACTGATCAGGGTCTGCATGCCCCCTCGCTATCACAGCTACATTATATATATTTTAAACTGTTAGAGGAGTAGATGAGCAGAAAGAGCGGACGGAGAGAAGAGAAGCAGGTGAGTGATGGCTGGAAGGGGATGTGGCTGGCTGATTACAGCTGCCACAGGTGATGTGCACATGAACGTGAAGTGGACATTCTTGGACCTGCGCATACAAGAGACTAGTGTTGCTTAAATTCAACTGAATGTCGAAAACAAAACTGACTTCATAAACATTTGATCATTTTTGTAGTATCATATGAAACGGTAGTATGGTATTCTAAAATGTTGGCATAATAAGTACCCTGACGTTTTGGTACTGTGGTATAACACTAACTCAAACTACTTCAGCATCTTGCTAACCTTATTAACAGTGTAAATGTGAATATTGAGAACATAGGTCCTGGCTCTGGTGCAAACTTTTGCAGTGGATGGTATACTGTATCAAGCTGGTCCCTAAACCATAAGATACCGCAACAGTCACCTACACAGTGAAAAACCAGCCTCACATCTGTCCAGTGTGTGTGATCCAAACTCTTATCCTTAACTGAGCCATTACCAAGTGCACAAAGGGGTCTGGGAACAGTTCCTGGAAAGAAATCAAACCAAAACAGAGAGGTGGGGCCATGATGAAGAGGCAGTGAGGTGACCGGCCACAGTTAGCCCTGTAATCAAGACCTCTAACGAGCCTGTATTAATGTCTGCGATGACACTGCACTGATCGTTACGGGTGGCCTTCGCCTCTTCTCCCTTAGTAGACCGGCCGGCGTGTGAGAAGGACAGAAAACAAATAAGGGAGGATTAAAGTCTGGTCACGAGAAGAGGGTCCAGTCGGCCAGAAAGTTCGGGGGGGGGGGACAGCTGCAGGACATCACCAAACAGCGCCTGACAGGGGAATTATTCAGACTACTTGCAGGGCCGGTTATGTAACCTTCCAGCCCAGGCATAGAACCAGGCCAGGCTAGAGAGACCCAGTCGCAGCTAACCTAGCCGTTGTCACGCTTATTTAATGAAGGATGTCGTGGTTTATACCTTGTCTCATGCCAAGGCTTTGTTTGTACATGGAAAATCAGTGGTTCCACATCCAGGCACAACAAGGGATGTTTGTGTAAATTGGTCTGATTCATACAGTACACTGTGTAATGGTAAACTAATGTTAAAGTCATCAACATGCTAGGATGTTGAGTCTGAGCATTCATGTAAACAGAATCATCACATCAGAATGTGACATGTCATAATGACCACGCAGTTAATAAAGGTTAGAATTCCACCGGAATTTACGTAAGAGGATATGATAAGATTTCAATTAACTTTTTCATAAGACTCCTTGAATTAACATGACTAATGGTCAGAAGAATTCCACCTGATTGAATGGGGCCTTTCAAGGAATGTCAGATTTCAATGAACTAAAGGTCACTGACTTGAATGAATATGACTAATGGCCATGGTTGTCATGTGTTTAATATGAGGCAGGGGACACGTCCTACTCTTGCGACAAAATGCAGCACTTCAGAGACAGTCTGGAGGGTGATGTCAGGCCATTGTAAGGAGTCATATTCTTAAACACAATTAGACATCCAGCCAGTCATTCTGTGTAATGTATCAGGGCAAACCTTGAGAGGATTGAGGTCATTGCATTAGTTTATTTCAGGGGTTTGTGAACTTGTGTGGAAGAAAAAACATCAAAGATAGAATTGAATTCATATGAGGATGGGTGCATCCAAGAGCCAGTGCTAGAGGGGATGAGATGTCAGCTCATTGGATACCTTTTTTCTCCCATCACACCAAAACCCTTCAGTATGTGAAGTGTTGTTCACTTCATCTCAATTCCTCCAGAGTGCTGTTATTTTCCCACTTTAGTGGGTTCTGGAACACATCATGCCGTGACACAAATTCCTAATAGTACAAAAATGTGCCATGCAAGAAAACATGTCAAAAACAAAACAATTACAACARTGAAAAACAAAAAGAAAATCAAACCCCCCCCCAAAAAAATTCCCAAGAATTAACAAACAGCCCCGGCTGGATGCTCGGAATCAAGTATTCATCCAGAGAGAGAAGCTTGAAATGATAAAGAAATGAACGGACATAACCCCGTGCTGCTAATCGAGAGACGCATCAACCTGCCAGCCGAGGCAGTAGGTACTATCTACTATACATGGTTCACTTAATTTGCCCTTATGCCCGAGATCCTAAACCCAGAACTTGCAGGACGTAGTCCTATTTCAGCAAGTGTGTAAGTGTTTAAAGGCATGAAAATCCACCAAATGTCAAWACATACGTATAACTGATTGCTTTGAATAAGGCAATTATGGGTAAGCTGTAACAGATATACATTAGATTTTATATAATATTTTGCATAATGCCCTTGTAAGTGGATAAGATATGCATGAAGGGGAGTTGGGTTGAGGTTGAGGAGTACAACAGGCCATCTCACCTGCAGGTTGACCTCTGCCTCGTAGAAGGTGAGGCAGGAGCAGTAGTGTCTGTCTGAGTCGATGTCCGTCAACACCACCGTGAAGAAGGTGGGAGCTTTCCTCTCTCGGGACAGCCTCCATCCTCCTGGCTGGCAGAACTGGAAAAAACACAAAGTATAACACACCGTTATACATGAGAACCTGTACTGGAACAGTCTGCCCTCAGGGTGCAGATGAAATGGGCACAGGCAGAGTACAAGACACCCTGTGGCTTTTCCAGAGTGGTTACTGGAAGCCAGTGTTGTTGTGTTGAGAAGGGAGCCCCAATTCTAGCCCCCGTGTCCCCAGGAGATCCTCTGCTGGTAATCTTTCAGTATGAATGGGGAAGTATTACGTTAGTTAGGGGGCCATTGACGCCATTGTGGATGCACAGGATGTCCTGTTTCAGTGCATTAGTACTACTGCGGAATACGTTCCTCACAGAGGGAAATGGCACTGGTTCACATTCCTCACAGAGAGGGAAATGGCACTGGTTCACGTTCCTCACAGAGAGGGAAATAGCACTGGTTCACGTTCCTCACAGAGAGGGAAATGGCACTGGTTCACGTTCCTCACAGAGGGAAATGGCACTGGTTCACGTTCCTCACAGAGAGGGAAATGCAGGTTCACTCGTTCCTCACAGAGGGAAATGGCACTGGTTCACTTCCTCACAGAGAGGGAAATGGCACTGGTTCACGTTCCTCACAGAGAGGGAAATGGCACTGGTTCACTCCTCACAGAGAGGGAAATGCAAGGTTCACGTTCCTCACAGAGAGGGAAATTGGCACTGGTTCACGTTCCTCACAGAGAGGGAATGGCACTGGTTCACGTTCCTCACAGAGGGAAATGGCACTGGTTCACGTTCCTCACAGAGAGGGAAATGGCACTGGTTCACGTTCCTCACAGAGAGGGAATGCACTGCGTTCACATTCTTCACAGAGAGGGAAATGGCACTGGTTCACGTTCTTCACAGAGGGGAATGGCACTGGTTCACGTTCCTCACAGAGAGGAAATGGCACTGGTTCACGTTCCTCACAGAGGGAAATGGCACTGGTTCACGTTCCTCACAGAGAGGGAAATGGCACTGGTTCACGTTCCTCACAGAGGGAAATGGCACTGGTTCACGTTCCTCACAGAGGGAAAATGGCACTGGTTCACGTTCCTCACAGAGAGGGAAATGGCACTGGTTCACGTTCCTCACAAGAGGGAAATGGCACTGGTTCACGTTCCTTCACAGAGAGGGAAATGGCACTGGTTCACGTTCCTCACAGAGAGGGAAATGGCACTGGTTCACGTTCCTCACAGAGGAATGGCACTGGTTCACGTTTCCTCACAGAGGGAAATGGCACAGGTTCACGTTCCTCACAGAGGGGAAATGGCACGGTTCACGTTCCTCACAGAGAGGGAAATGGCACTGGTTCACGTTCCTCACAGAGAGGGAAATGGCACTGGTTCACGTTCCTCACAGAGGGAAATGGCACTGGTTCACGTTCTCACAGAGGGAAATGGCACTGGTTCACGTTCCTCACAGAGAGGGAAATGGCACTGGTTCACGTTCCTCACAGAGGGAAATGGCACTGGTTCACGTTCCTCACAGAGAGGAAATGGCACTGGTTCACGTTCCTCACAGAGAGGGAAATGGCACTGGTTCACGTTCCTCACAGGAGGGAAATGGCACTGGTTCACGTTCTCACAGAGAGGAAATGGCACTGGTTCACGTTCCTCAGAGGAAATGGCACTGTTCACGTTCCTACAGAGAGGGAAATGGCACTGGTTCACGTTCCTCACAGAGAGGGAAATGGCACTGGTTCACGTTCCTCCACAGAGGGAAATGGCACTGTGGTTCACGTTCCTCACAGAGAGGGAAATGGCACTGGTTCACTTCCTCACAGAGAGGGAAATGGCACTGGTAATGGCACTGGTCTTCTCACAGAGAGTGAAATGGGCAAAAACTGGGTTCACTTCCTCACTGCCGTCAGAGAGGTTTGATATCAGTCTGGTTTCTAGGCACAAAGAAAAGTATGAGGAAAGGTACTGAAACCAAAGTACTGACTTTCACTGTGAAACAGTAGGCCATGTGCTCAGTTGGATAAGTATTAAAACGTTTAGGATAAGATGAACATGACAAAAAGTAGGATTGTATGGATACACTGGATTAACATGAAGAATGTAATAGTGGTATTTAGGCCAAATCTGGTTGTTCAAGCAGGAAATCCCATTTATCATTAAACAAACAAGATAATGACTAATTGACATATAAACCCCATTCATAAAGAAATGCACCACCTTCTTCCTTCTTCTGGGATAAAACGTATCAGTTAAGGGATCACGTTGTTTAAATCTTGACTCCACTACTGAACCATCTCAACTCGATTTGTAAACGTTACCAACAACACAAAATAAGATGCACTCTAAAGGGGAACATTGAAGTACTGGTGAGCGAGAAGGAGAGGTGACGCAAGGGACGGAGAAGGGAGAGAGAGAGAAATATGGGAAGATTGAAGAAGAGTGCAGATGGATAGAAAAGAAAGAGATGTGTGAGGATAGAAACCATACAGACCTAGAAGCAAAAACAGAGACATGATGAGGAGATGGAGTGTCGAGAGCAGCATGTGAGAGGCAGGCAGGCAGCCAGAGTGAGTAAATCTTGGTGTGTTGTGCTGGAGGCTGAGGCTGCCTGGCTGTGGGACAGTATTTAAGACTGCTCCTCAGGCGTTTCACTGGAGAACATTGGACTGACGGAGGGAGGAGGAAGGGGGGGGAAGAGCAGGATGGATAGATAGAGGGAGAGAGAGGGAGAGGGAGAGGAGAGGGAGGGAGAGGGAGAGGAGAGGGGAGGGAGAGGGGAGGAGAGGAGAGGGAGAGGGAGAGGGAGAGGGAGAGGGAGAGGGAAGGGAGAGGGAGAGGGAGAGGGAAGAGGGAGAGGGAGAGAGAGAGAGAGAGAGAGAGAGAGAGAGAAGGAGAGAGAGAGAGATTGGAGAAAATTAAAATGAAAAAGGTGGGTGGGTGGGTGGCGTAAGATAGGATGAGAGAGAGAGGAAGAGAGCGCAAGATAGGAAAAGAAAGAGGGAGCTGTGCTTGACTAGCCCAGGGGCTTGAACCAGGATGCCACCATCCTCCAACAGACACAATAGACAGCAGGAAATCTGGAAAAGCTGCATTGTGGGGGAGTGTCATACATACTGGGCCAGGGCCCAGACAGGACCTAAGAACAATTGCAGATAACTGTGAACACATCCCAAAATATTCTAAGTATATGTCATTAATCACTGTCGGAAAGGAGATAAACAGCTTTCGGACCGCATACCTTGGGAGATAAGCGGAGATATGGTAAAATGGGGGATGGGAGCAGAGGTGTGAGTGTGTAGGAGGAAGAAGGGGGTCTTGTTTTGCTTAAATGATACCAATGGCCATCTTCTGCAAAGCTGTTATGCTCACACTACCCCGGAGGTCTGAGGAGAGGCTCTGGACTGGGTTTCTCCTTCCCATCCACGTGCCCAGTGCCTTTAGTGGGCTGAATAACAGCCAGACAGTCTACTACCTAACACCAATGGAGATATCCTATCCGTTTTCACATGCCWGTGACTGACTGGAAGGCAATCATGTTTTGAAGGATTTTCTCTCTGTAAATATTAGCTTAGACTCAAGTAGCTAATACTTACTAGGGAGTCTGAATATGGAAAAACAGACTGAGTAAGAGTTGACTGGCAGGGCCTTTAGTCACAACATCTGATATACTAATATCAGCACCAGTCATATGGGTGGAGAGAGGGAAAATGGAATAAAAAGCAGAGTAGATGAGGACTGAGGGTAGTGGGTTYGATTCCCAGGACCACCAATAGGTAAAACGTATGSGCGCATGAATAAGTCRCTTTGGATAAAAGCACCTGCTTAATGGCACTGTAAATTAATATATTAACCAGAGGACAGAGAGGAGGATTACTTCCATAAAAGAGAAAAAAACAAGTCCAATGACCAGTAGCTGTCTAACTGACAAAGGAAAAGGAGCTGAAAACTTACTCTACTGTCAATCATTCTATAGTAAGAAGAAGTGCATCCAAGCATGCCCTGAACGCGTGTAGTCTGTCTTGCGGTGTGACGGCCTATCTGCCAGACACACACAGAGTGACTGAGAGGGAGCAGAGCAGTGATTCTAGGCACCACTCCAGGTAGCAGCTCCAGGGAGCCCCTGCCTGCCGCCAGCTGTGACTGACACACACAGTACCAGCTGTGACTGACACACACAGTACCAGCTGTGACTGACACACACAGTACCAGCTGTGACTGACAACGAGACACGTACCAGCCGTGACTGTACACACACCCCAGCACCAGCTTGACGAACACCACCAGTACCAGCTGATTGACACACACATACCAGCTGTGACTGACACACACCAGTACCAGCTGTGACTACCACAGACCACTTGACTACACACACACGTACCAGCTGTGACTGACACACACAATACAGCTGACTGACACACACAGTACCAGCTTGACTGACACACACATACCAGCTGTGACTGGACACACACCCAGTACCAGCTGGACTGACACCACACAGTAACCAGCTGTGACTGAACAACACAGTACCAGCCTCTGACTGTCCACACCCCAGTACCACGCTGTGACCTGACCAACACCAATTACCCAGCTGCTGACTGACACACACAGTACCAGCTGTGACTGACACACACAGTACCAGCTGTGACTGACACACACAGTACCAGCTGTGACTGACACACACAGTACCAGCAGACTGTTTGGAGAGATCAAGCAAAATATGTTCACTGCAGTGCAACAGGTGCATGGCTTGTCTAGAAACATACAGTGCAAGAATAAACACATACGCAAGGTGTAAACGTACACGACTACACGCGCACACCCACGTAGCCTATATATATATGCATGGTGTACGGACACGCACGCACACACACAAGCTGAGTCATGGCGAGGACAGTCCCTGGTCTCAAATTAGACCACAGTCAAGTGACAATGGAACTCATTGGCTAACCGACTCTGGGATCTTTGTCCTTTTGCACATTGTTGCCCTGCCACCGACTGAGCTCTCTGCATCATGTGRCTCTGTGTGGCATGGCTCCCCCCTAGTCCACCCTTTCAGATAGCGACACTAGATCTGCAGTTTGACCTGCTAAGAATCGGCACAGAAAAGCATGGGGAACAGTCCCACCGAATTGAAGCCTAGTTTGTGGTCAGAGCTGTATTCTAATACTGTGAAAATGTACTGTATGCCGCTGTAATAAGTGCACAGGGGACAAACAAACAGCTATGCTGCGGGCACTGGGGCTGAAACTCCAGACAGTCCGTCAGGGACAGACACACACTGGGCAGTCTTTACATTGAGACACCCCTAGAAACAAATCTGATGCAACCTGTACTGGTGTTGCTCCAGTTGAAAAATGGGGAATGGAGTTAATAAAGGCTTATGACATGGTATGAAATGGTACATCGCCACACCACAAATTCAGATTAAAAAATAAAATAAAAATGGTTTCGTAGTTTGATTTCCTAAGTTGATCAGTTCCAAAATGACATAGCCAAACAAACAAATATCAAAAGCACTCGAGTTCCTCTGTATGGTAATAAAATGTAGATGTCTCCTCCCTTCTGAGCATTAACAAATGTGATGCAAGACTGAACTGGGTGAAAGAGAAGGAAGTCTGGAAATGGAAAAAGGACAAGTTGATGGGAAAACACTTTCCCAACTCCTCCGACAGGAATGAAGAACATTCCCAGGGTAGAATCTCTCCAACACAACATTCTCTCTACAGTATGTCGCATTAGATTTAACCCAGGTTTATCTGGTCGGTTCTGATGAATGAGAATACTACACAAGAGCAACAGCTATTGAGATCCGACTTTGTCTGAATTAAAGCCTTTGAGGAGACTTTGTTGACCAAACACATTAAGTTCTATTATCCAAAAAGAGTGGCTGACTAGGTAGGTGAATCATGCACAGTGGAAAGGTTGCAAGGCAACAAGGTATCTGTAATGAAGGACAACATCCCATTCAGACGTGCCTACCCAAAAGTAGTAACAGTAATACCGCAATGCTGCATGAACACAAAACATGTCTCCAAAACAAAGTGCATCCAACCGATGCCAGTGAAGTGCTGACACAGTCTGAAAGCAAAGTGATTGCCAAGACTTTGTGGTCAGGACAAAAACACGGCAACAGATGTGTTGTGTTGTGTACGCTCCCCTCTCTTGCTCCCTCCCTCTCCATCGTCGAGGTCCATCTTATCCTCCTCTCTCTCTTTCCGCTTCACTTCAAGGGCCTGTTTCTCAGGAAGACGAGACAATGACTTGCAGGAAAGTGGTGTCTGAGGTGGCGGGGTTGGCAGGGGGTGAGCGGGTCATTCCCGGGCTGCAACCTAGAGATCTGCTGCTTTATCAACCCCCGGAGGATGGACAGGACAGCGGACAGAGCTCAACTCCAAACACGGGCCAGGGCTATTTGAGTTTCCCCAGCAGCCGGGGCCACACAGAGCAGCCACATGGTAGGAAGTCTTGAGCTGAGCCAAGATGGAGGCTATATTCATAGGAGGCCAGGAGGAAGCCCAGCAAACAGGAGGCACACACACAAAAACACACAACACTTGCTGAGAACATCTTCAGGGTCAGCGTGACACAAACAACAAAACAAAGCTAGCCAGCTTCAAACCACAGGTACCAGAGTGCAAAGTGGAAAGTAGAGCGCAGGTAGCCCTGTGATGTACTGTAGGCCAACAGGTCTGACTGGAGAGCTCCATCACACAGCAGACGACTGCCCATAACTGGCATCTCACATCCATCCTTATTTCCCCTCGGTCCCCACAGCTCTGTGGTTCCCTGTGATCTGTTATGCAACCCGGAACA
>NC_036855.1:58908071-58913859 GCF_002910315.2 Salvelinus sp. IW2-2015
AAGTCTCCTGGGAAGATTTCTTCACTTGGGGGTGAATACTTTGGATGTATTTTAAAACACAATAAATTAAAAACATACGGCTGGTTCACCACATGCAACTTATTTCAATCCGAGATGCATTAAAACGCAAAAAGAAAAAGGATTAGGCATTCCTTCTCTTAAACCAATCTACTGTCAGCTTAATTTCAGCTTAATTCTGCTCCAATCACTGCAACCTCTCAAACCCAGCCTTGAGCACTCATATGCGATTCACTACAATCAAGGGTGCCCCAAACCATAAGAGGATGATTGTTAGTGACCAGATATGGACTTTTTTTTTTTGATTTTCGTTTTAGGAAAACTAGGTTAATAAACCTAGTTAACTAAGGTTGCCTTAGTAAGATCATTCAAACACGTGTTTCCTGGGGAAAAGGGTAGAACTACATGCCATTCCAACAT
Organism: Salvelinus sp. IW2-2015; assembly: GCF_002910315.2. Lineage (NCBI taxonomy): Eukaryota > Metazoa > Chordata > Actinopteri > Salmoniformes > Salmonidae > Salvelinus > Salvelinus sp. IW2-2015. The sequence goes on from NC_036855.1 coordinate 58,908,510, forward strand.
GTGACAAGCGGATGGAGTGGAAGTTCAGAGAAGACTCGGTCTTAAAAGCAGGGATGGATGCTCATCAGTGCTGAAATCCCCCTCGACAGTCCAAAAAAACTCCATGGATTTTCCCAAGATCGCTGATGGCGGGATATAAGCAGAGCCTGGCTTTTCCATCTTAATCCAAACCTGACGTTACTCCGTCTCTATTGTTGTGCTGCATCCTCACACACTCTCCAACACACACACACACACACCCCCCTGTGGATGGCGCTGGGCTGCAGGTGGAGCTGTACCCTGCTCTCGGACCTGTGCTTAATGCACAGCCTGTGAGATGTGCCCCATTCATTGGTTTATAACACATTGATTAACACACTGAGTTACACATTCATGACAAGCACAGTTATGTAACACGTATAGTTAACTTTCAAGAGCTTTACTGCGCTTGAAGAATTCACTCATCATTATATAGTTATTAGTGTGCGCACTGCAGTTTACAGTATTCTACGCAGTTGTGTGAAGCAAAGCAAATGCAAAAACAACAACAGGTCGGCCCATTTGAAGAGTACAGTGTGTTTGATGAGGGGACAGCAGAGGGTAAACAGCTTTGTCCTGGGCCGTAGAGAAACACAATGTTTGGCTGGAAACTCACAGACATCTCAGGACAAGACACAAACTGGGCATCTTTACAAGGAGACTACCCTAGAAAAACATCTTATGCAACCTTACTTGTGTTGCTACAGTTTTGAAAAAATAGGAATGGAGTTCAATAGGCTTCATTAGACTATAGTGATAAATGTACATCTCTCCACAATTCCAAGAAATAAAAACTTGTTTTCAAAGTTTAATTTCCTCGAGTGAAGCACAAAAAACAAAACAACATAAAATATTCTTGAGTTCCTCTGGTATGGTAATAAAAATGTAATGTCTCCGCCCTTCTGAGCATTAACAATGTCGGGACGCAAGACTGAACTGGTTGAAGGGAGAGGAAGTTTGGGTACTGGAAAAAAGACACGTTGATGGGAAAACCCTTTTCCAACTGCGCGACAGAATTTGAAGAGCATTCCCAGGGTGGAATCTCTCCAACCACAACATTCTCTGGTCACAGTAGATAAAAACCATAGTTTACCTGGGCCGGTTCTGGTGAGAATAATACACAAGAGGCAATTGCGTATCGGAGACCAACTTACTAATTAAAGCCTTTTTGAGGACATTTGTTGACCAAACCACATTGAGTTCATTATCCAACAAGCAGTGGCTGATAGTGTAGGTATTTGTAAGGCAACAAGTATGGTAATGAAGGACAAACGTAATACCGGCATGGCTGCGCATAAAACTGGTTTCCCAAACAAAGTGCATCCAATCGATGCCAGGCTGTGCTGACAGTCTAGAAAGCAAAGTGATTGCCAGACGTTGTGGTCAGAACAAAACCACCGGCAACAGATGTGTTGATGTACGTCCTCTCTCTCTTATTGGCTCCCTCCTTCTCTATCTCTCCGAGCCATTTAATCTGCCTCTATCTCTTCCCGCTTCACTTCGGGCCTGGTTTTCTCAGGAAGACATGACCAATGGACTTGCAGGAAAGGTGGTGTCTGAGTGAAAGGGGGTTGGCCGGGAGGTGAGCGGTCATTACCGGGCTGCGAACCTGGCCGGCCTAGAGTCTCTTGGCTTTATCAAACTCCCGGAGGAATGAACAAGGACAGTGGACAGAGCTGAAATACCAAACACACGGGCTAGGGCTATTTGAGTTTCCCCAGCAGCCAGGGCCACACAGAGCAGCCACATGGTAGAATCTTGAGCTGAGCCGAGATGGGGCTACTATCATAAGAGGCCAGGATGAAGACCAGCAAACAGGAGGCACACACACACAACACACACACACACTTCTTGAGACATTTGTCAGGGTTCAGCGCGACAACAAGACACAAACGAAACAGAAAGCTAGCAGCTGTCAAACCACAGGATACCAGAGTGCAAGGGAAAGTAAGAGCGCAGGTCAGCCCTGTATTACTGTAGGCGCAACAGGGTCTGGACTGGAGCGCTCCATCACACAGCAGACGGCTGCCCATAACTGGCATCTCACATCCATCCTTATTTCCCCTTCCGTGCCCCACCAGCGCTGTGGTTCCCTGTCGATCTGTTATGCAACCCGGAACACCATGGTTCATTTTAAAGAGGATATTTTTTTAGCTGGTCATAAAGGACCGGCAATAATCAACAGATAGGCTAGGCCAGGAAGATTGGGAAAGAGAGATAATAGCTAGGAGGTCTCGATGTTCTCAAACTGAACGTGTACCACGTGAAAGAATTTCAGGTCCATATCTCATATGGGCATCTTTCTACGAAAGTGGGGGGGGGGGGGGGGAATGTAATTTGTTGTGCTAGCATAACATGAAATTACCGACAGCTCTGCCGAGTTCCTCACAATCCGAAGTCTCCTGGAAGATTTTCTTCACTTGGGGGTGAATACTTTGGATGTATTTTAAACAAACATAAATTAAAAACATTACGGCTGGTTCACCACATGCAACTTATTTCAATCCGAGATGCATTAAAACGCAAAAAGAAAAAGGATTAGGCGATTCCTCTCTTAAACCAATCTACTGTCAGTTAATTTCAGCTTAATTCTGCTCAATCACTGCAACCTCCAAACCCAGCCTTGAGCACTCATATGCGATTCACTACAATCAAGGGTGCCCAAACCATAAGAGGATGATGTTAGTGACCAGATAGGACTTTTTTTTTTTGATTTTCGTTTTAGGAAAACTAGGTTAATAAAACCTAGTTAACTAAGGTTGCCTTAGTAAGATCATTAAACAGGTGTTTCCTGGGGAAAAGGGGTAGAACATGCCATTCCAACATTGTGACAAGCGGATGGATGGAAGTTCAGAGAAGACTCGGTCTTAAAAGCAGGGATGGATGCTCATCAGTGCTGAAATCCCCCTCGACAGTCCAAAAAAACTCCATGGATTTTCCAAGATCGCTGATGCGGGATATAAGCAGAGCCTGCTTTTTCCATCTTAATCCAAACCTTGACGTTACTCCGTCTCTATTGTTTGTGCCTGCATCCTCACACACTCTCCAACAACAACACACACACACCCCCCTTGGATGGCGCTGGGCTGCAGGTGAGAGCTGTACCCTGCTCTCGGACCTGTGCTTAATGCACAGCCTGTGAGATGTGCCCCATTCATTGGTTTATAACACATTGATTAACACACTGAGTTACCCATCATGACAAGCCACAGTTATGTAACACGTATAGTTAACTTTCAAGAGCTTTACTGCGCTTGAAGAATTCACTCATCATTATATAGTTATTAGTGTTGCGCACTGCAGTTTTACAGTATTCTACGCAGTTGTGTGAAAAGCAAAGCAAATCAAAACAAACAACAGGTCGGCCCATTTTGAAGAGTACAGTGTGTTTGATGAGGGGACAGCAGAGGGTAAAACAGCTTTGTCCTGGGCCGTAGAGAAACACAATGTGCTTATGCGTCAGCCTGTGGAGCCCCGGCCTGGGAGCCCTGTGATAATGGCCCTGGGACAGGTGCTTCCTGCCGGGCCCAGGCCACTCCTCTCTCCCTATCGCTGTCACTAAGTCACCCTCCAACCGTGGCCTTTCTTCTTTTATACCTCTGCTTTTGTTTTTCACCTGAAAAAACAGTGACCCCCCCCCCCCCCCCCCAAACTTCATATGATTTGGCTCACAGAGTTATACACCCCTCACGAGGACCAGTAGCGCGCTTCTATGTTGTGGTACCACCCAGACCAGGAAGACAAAAGTGAGTGTGTGCTATATCCCTGAGTAGAGTGTGAAAAGTTGCCACTGGAAAAACACACCTACGCAATGGCAGTGCATTCACACAGGGGACACTGGCCTTTAGTTTTCCAGCTGACTGCCTCTTCCAGGCTCTGGGGTCTACGGTACTGCATCTGCCACCCACACAGGATGAGGCTGTGGGAGGTCAATGATCTGGAATTGGGGAAAGACATGACCTCACAGACAGGGTCAAGGACTGGTGCCATTTCATACTTCATTTTAATGACAATACATGACTGTTATGACATGCTGCTCTTAAACACAGCAATTGAGATAAGTCAATAATGGAGCATTTATAAGCTCAGCCAAAAAAAGAAATGTCCTCTCACTGTCAACTGCGTTTATTTCAGGCAAACTTAACATGTGTAAATATTTGTATTGAACATAAGATTCAACAACTGTGGACAAAACTAAACAAGTTCCACAGACATGTGACTAACATAAATTGAATAAGATTGTCCCTGAACAAAGGGGGGGCTCAAAATCAAAAGTAACAGTCAGTATCTGTGTGGCCACCAGCTGCATTAAGTACTGCAGTGCATCTCCTCCTCATGGACTGCACCAGATTTGCCAGTTCTTGCTGTGAGATGTTACCCACTCTTCCACCAAGGCACCTGCAAGTTCCGGACATTTCTGCGGGGAATGGACCCTAGCCCTCACCCTCGATCCAACATGTCCCAGACGTGCTCAAGGGGATGGAGATCCGGGCTCTTCGCTGGCCATGGCGAACACTGACATTCCTGTCTTGCAGGAAATCACGCACAGAACGAGCAGTATGGCTGGTGGTATTGTCATGCTGGAGGGTCACCATCAGGATGAGCCTGCAGGAAGGGTACCACATGAGGAGAGAGGATGTCTTCCCTGTAAACGATACAGCTGTGAGATTGCCTGCAATGCCTGCAATGACAACAAGCTCAGTCCATGATGCTGTGACACACCGCCCCAGACCATGACGGACCTCCACTCCCAAATCGATCCCGCTCCAGAGTACAGGCCTTGGGTTGTAACGCTCATTCCTTCGACAAAAGCGCGGAATCCGACCATCACCCCTGGTGAGACAAAACCGCGCTCTGCCAGTGAAGAAGCACTTTTTTGACAATCCTGTCTGTCCAGCGACGTGGGTTTTGTGTCCATAGGCAACGTTGTTGCCGGTGATGTCTGGTGAGGACCTGCCTTACAACAGGCCTACAAGCCCTCAGTCCAGCCTTCTCAGCCTATTGCGAACAGTCTGAGCACTGATGGAGGGATTGTGCGTTCCTGGTGTAACTCGGGAAGTTGTTGTTGCCATCCTGTACCTGTCTCACAGGTTGAGTCATGTACCGATCCTGTGCAGGTGTGTTTACATGTGTTCTTCCACTGCGAGGACATCAGCTGTCCATCCTGTCTCCCTGTAGCGCTGTCTTAGGCATCTCATAGTCCAGGACATTGCAATTTTTATGCCCTGGCCACATCTGCAGTCCTCATGCTCCTTGCAGCATGCCTAAGGCACGTTCACGCAGATGAGGCAGGACCCTGGCATCTTTCTTTTGGTGTTTATCAGAGTCAGTT